>NC_090649.1:502709419-502749419 GCF_040937935.1 Hyperolius riggenbachi
CCCCAGCCTCTCCCTCCATCTATTCTGCCTTTCTGATGGTCATTGTCTCTGAAGAGGACTCTGACATTTCAAGAATGTCTCTGCTAAGTAGATGTTGACTATTTTTAGCTCCTGCTACTTCCATGCATTGAGAACCTGCTTTCTGTGGGGATGGTCCATTTTTTGCAAGGCAAGGGCAACATCCTCTTGGTTTTTTTTAAATTTGGATTGAAATTGACTGCGATCTATAGAGAGCACTTATCGTGGTGATGATCTATGCGGTAACTCCATTATTGAGCATACTGGAACAGCAGATGAGGAACTAATTAGCGTAGATCAATTTGTACTGAGGAAATGGTGAAACGTACATACTGTGTATGATTCATGGGTGTGGAGATGTCAGGATTCATCAGTCGTCCTTTACCCCCTTTTTTTTAACTGTTTTTACACTCCGCAAAAATCTAAACACAACAGTTTCGATTTTGCTCCTATTTTGCATAAGCTGAACCCAAAGATCTGAAAACATTGTTTTATATACACAAAAGACCCGTTAATCTCAAATATTGTTCACAAATCTGTGTTAGTGAGCAATTCTCCTTTGCCGAGATGAGAATGGAGCAATCAAGTCCCACCCAGGTTTAAATTGATTGATCCTCTTTCTAGCTGCATATAATGGCATAAAATGTACATCCATTTGCACAAACTTGGAAGTATTTGCATATCATTGATTATCCCTACTAAGGAGAGGGAAGGCTCTGGGTCCTATGGAGCCTTGCCCTTCCTCTCATGGTCCCCATGTTCCAGCGCTGGCTCTCCGGTTAGCAGACCGGTCGGTCGGTCGGAGACTTCTCTCCACCGCTGCCAGAGGCTTTGGAAGTCTTCGGGAGCCCGAGTGCTCCCAAAGATGGGGCGGTCCATACTGTGCATGCGCAAGCAAGCTGTCTTGCACAATCGCGCATGCGCAGTACGGAGCCACCCATCTTCTGGAGCACTCGGGCTCCTGAAGACTTCCAGAGCCTCCTGCGGCAGGAGGTTTGAACCGGGGATCTAGCGCTGGAACGCGGGGCCCGCTAGAATGGGAAGTCTCTATAGGACAGGAGGCTTTTCTTAGGCGAGTATCTGTTTTTTTTATTTTATTTCCACTTCAGATTTACTTTAAGTGTTGTTGACAAGCTTTCTGTATCACATCTCTGTTTTTACTTTCTTAAATTGCATATTGAGCATTCAGACATTTATTGAAACGGTTTGGTTTCTGCTTTGTGCAACACTCAGCTGGCTTGTCCCAGTCGCTGGTGGAATAAGTGCAGCGGGAGAGGCTGCAGTCTTAGCATTACGCCGAAGAGTATATTGATTTAGGAGCGAATCCTCTTATCCGGGATACAAGGCCTGAGGGATGCAGCTGAATAATGGATGAGCATGCAGCAGTGCGGAGTGCATGAGAGAACGGGGTCACACGAGAAGGACGTCTGAAGGATTCACTTGATACCGGAGCGGAACATTAAACCACAGATGTCTGTCTCCTGTACATCTCATCAGCTTACTGTCCTGCAGGCCTGTGAGGCCTGTGAATGGAGCGGTCTGTAGACCTCTAGTCAGTGCGTTTGTTGCCGGCCTCTGAGGCCTGTGAATGGAGCGCCCTGTAGACCTCTAGTCAGAGCGTTTGCCGGCCTTTGAGGCCTGTGAATGGAGCGGCCTGTAGACCTCTAGTCAGAGCGTTTGTTGGCGGCCTCTGAGGCCTGTGAATGGAGCGGTCTGTAGACCTCTAGTCAGAGCGTTTGTTGCCGGCTTCTGAGGCCTGTGAATGGAGCGGTCTGTAGACCTCTAGTCAGAGCGTTTGTTGCCGGCTTCTGAGGCCTGTGAATGGAGCGCCCTGTAGACCTCTAGTCAGAGCGTTTGTTGCCGGCCTCTGAGGCCTGTGAATGGAGTAGCCTGTAGACCTCTAGTCAGAGCGTTTGTTGCCGGCCTCTGAGGCCTGTGACTGGAGCGGCCTGTAGACCTCTAGTCAGAGCGTTTGTTGCCGGCCTCTGAGGCCTGTGAATGGGGCGGCCTGTAGACCTCTAGTCAGAGCGTTTGTTGCCGGCCTCTGAGGCCTGTGAATTGAGCGGCCTGTAGACCTCTAGTAGGAGCGTTTGTTGCCGGCCTCTGAGGCCTGTGAATGGGGCGGCCTGTAGACCTCTAGTCAGTGCGTTTGTTGCCGGCTTCTGAGGCCTGTGAATGGAGTAGCCTGTAGACCTCTAGTCAGAGCGTTTGTTGCTGGCTGCTGAGGCCTGTGAATGGAGTGCCCTGTAGACCTCTAGTCAGAGCGTTTGTTGCCGGCCTCTGAGGCCTGTGAATGGAGTAGCCTGTAGACTTCTAGTCAGAGCGTTTGTTGCCGGCCTCTGAGGCCTGTGAATTGAGCAGCCTGTAGACCTCTAGTCAGAGCGTTTGTTGCCGGCCTCTGAGGCCTGTGAATGGAGCGCCCTGTAGACCTCTAGTCAGAGCGTTTGTTGCCGGCCTCTGAGGCCTGTGAATGGGGCGGCCTGTAGACCTCTAGTCAGAGCGTTTGTTGCCGGCCTCTGAGGCCTGTGAATTGAGCGGCCTGTAGACCTCTAGTCAGAGCGTTTGTTGCCGGCCTTTGAGGCCTGTGAATGGAGCGGCCTGTAGACCTCTAGTCAGAGCGTTTGTTGCCGGCCTCTGAGGCCTGTGAATGGAGTAGCCTGTAGACCTCTAGTCAGAGCGTTTGTTGCCGGCCTCTGAGGCCTGTGAATTGAGCGGCCTGTAGACCTCTAGTCAGAGCGTTTGTTGCCGGCCTCTGAGGCCTGTGAATGGAGCGCCCTGTAGACCTCTAGTCAGAGCGTTTGTTGCTGGCCTCTGAGGCCTGTGAATGGAGTGGCCTGTAGACCTCTAGTCAGAGCGTTTATTGACGGCTTTTGAGGCCTGTGAATAGAGCAGTCTGTAGACCTCTAGTCAGAGCGTTTGTTGCCGGCTTCTGAGGCCTGTGAATGGAGTAGCCTGTAGACCTCTAGTCAGTGCGTTTGTTGCTGGCTTCTGAGGCCTGTGAATGGGGCGGTCTATAGACCTCTAGTCAGAGCGTTTGTTGCCGGCTTCTGAGGCCTGTGAATGGAGCGCCCTGTAGACCTCTAGTCAGAGCGTTTGTTGCCGGCCTCTGAGGCCTGTGAATGGAGCGCCCTGTAGACCTCTAGTCAGAGCGTTTGCCGGCCTCTGAGGCCTGTGAATGGAGCGCCCTGTAGACCTCTAGTCAGAGCGTTTGTTGCCGGCCTCTGAGGCCTGTGAATGGAGCGGCCTGTAGACCTCTAGTCAGAGCGTTTGTTGCCGGCCTCTGAGGCCTGTGAATGGAGCGGCCTGTAGACCTCTAGTCAGAGCGTTTGTTGCCGGCCTTTGAGGCCTGTGAATGGAGCAGTCTGTAGACCTCTAGTCAGTGTGTTTGTTGCCGGCCTTTGAGGCCTGTGAATGGAGCAGTCTGTAGACCTCTAGTCAGTGTTTGTTGCCGGCCTCTGAGGCCTGTGAATGGAATTGCCTGTAGACCTCTAGTCAGTGCCTTTTTTTTGCCGGCTTCTGAGGCCTGTGAATGGAGCGGCCTGTAGACCTCTAGTCCTCTAGTCAGAGCGTTTGTTGCCGGCTTCTGAGGCCTGTGAATGGAGCGGCCTATAGACCTCTAGTGAGTGTGTTTGTTGCCGGCCTCTGAGGCCTGTGATTGGAGCGGCCTGTAGACTTCTAGTGAGTGTGTTTGTTGCAGGCCCACCTGTACGGGGCCTCTTGCTGCACCTGGTGGGGGAGGCTGCCTCCCGCCTGCTGTACTTCTTGCTGCACGTGGCCTCCTGCTGCACGTGGCCTCCTGCTGCACGGTGGCCTCCTGGTGTATGGTGGCCTCTTGGTGTATGGTGGCCTCTTGGTGTATGGTGGCCTCTTGGTGTATGGTGGCCTCTTGGTGTATGATGGCCTCTTGCTGCACGTGGCCTCTTGCTGCACGTGGCCTCTTGCTGCACGTGGCCTCTTGCTGCACGTGGCCTCTTGCTGCACGTGGCCTCTTGCTGCACGTGGCCTCTTGCTGCACGTGGCCTCTTGCTGTATGGTGGCCTCTTGCTGTATGGTGGCCTCTTGCTGTATGGTGGCCTCTTGCTGTATGGTGGCCTCTTGCTGTATGGTGGCCTCTTGCTGTATGGTGGCCTCTTGCTGTATGGTGGCCTCTTGGTGTATGGTGGCCTCTTGGTGTATGATGGCCTCTTGCTGCACGTGGCCTCTTGCTGCACGTGGCCTCTTGCTGCACATGGCTTGTGAATCTTACTGGAATTTGTGCATCCAGCTCTCCAGTTGTGATATTTCCTGATGGAATGGTTGGAAGCCGTTATGAGTGGTTTCCCGTAAGAGTCGTATTCTTGTGTCTGGGAGGAGAAACATGAGATATACAGACTCTCTCTTTACAAATTCATCTGCTGAGGCATCTGGCTGAAAAAAAGAAAATAATAATTTCCTTGTTGACCTTGAAGCAGGAAGTCGGTTGAAAGAAAACTAGTTATCCTACAGAACAGCCATAAGAGGAAAGCATTGAGGCTGCTTGGAGATCTACATCCAGGATTCCGGTTACAGCCCTGATGATTTACATCAGACACTCATTGTCAGCCCAGTGTTTGTGTTGTCTACTCCTCATCCTTGATATGCCTGTACAGAAGTCACTCACTTTCTTGTTCCCTTGTAGACCCGGAATCAGTCCCGGGGCCCCATAGCAAGTCTTCTCACAATCTAAACTGTTGTTGTTTGTCTAGTACTTATAGCAAATAGAACATTAGAACCATAAAACAGTCGAATATTTTTTATTTAGTCCTCACCCTTCTAGGACTTCCCTGGAATGTCCATCTATGGTCCTCACCCTTCTAGGACTTCCCTGGAATGTCCATCTATGGTCCTCACCCTTCTAGGACTTCACTGGAATGTCCATCTATGGTCCTCACCCTTCTAGGACTTCCCTGGAATGTCCATCTATGGTCCTCACCCTTCTAGGACTTCTCTGGAATGTCCATCTATGGTCCTCACCCTTCTAGGACTTCTCTGGAATGTCCATCTATGGTCCTCACCCTTCTAGGACTTCCCTGGAATGTCCATCTATGGTCCTCACCCTTCTAGGACTTCCCTGGAATGTCCATCTATGGTCCTCACCCTTCTAGGACTTCCCTGGAATGTCCATCTATGGTCCTCACCCTTCTAGGACTTCCCTGGAATGTCCATCTATGGTCCTCACCCTTCTAGGACTTCCCTGGAATGTCCGTCTATGGTCCTCACCCTTCTAGGACTTCCCTGGAATGTCCATCTATGGTCCTCACTCTTCTAGGACTTCCCTGGAATTGCCTCTATAGCCCTCACCCTTCTAAGAATCCAGGGCTCTCTAAATGACCTTTTCTGCACACAACCGAATGACGAACATGACAAACCACACAACCTGACGAACCACATGATCTGTATGTACACACGCCTAGACAGCTAAACAACCAACTCAACTAAGATATTGCGCACGCAAGAGGAATGATGGACTACACATTCAAAACAAGTACAAGTCTTTCAAACAACTTGTACATACCCACCAACTGCATGATATCTGACCAACATAGATCCAACAGTTGGATTGATCAAACCGCCTGTTATCAGTTGCTCATCAAGTTGTTTGCACGCGTACACATGCCTGATTATCGTCCAACAGACAACAGTCAGATGATGATCAGGCTGCAGGTTGGCCGTGTGTACTTAGCTTTAGCGTTAGGGACCCTAACTTAGGGTCCCTTAGGTCTAGATCACACTACAAAACTCTAAACTTGTTTAGTGATTGAGAACTTGTAACCTTTTACTAAGTGATTTTCCAAGCTACAGTACTTTGAAAGGATGTACACATTTGCAGCATTCCCTCAAGCACAGTCACTTGTGATTTTAATATAAATTGCTGTAGCCAGATCACCCCACAGAATTCCGCTTTACTATCACTTAGGCAATCACTGGTGTTCAGCAATCGCCCTTACAGCGCTGCTAGTGTGAACCACCCCATAGAGCAAGAAAATGGAAAACGCAGACTAGGGGCTCCATTCACTAAAGTGTGATAACTCCGTTATCACGTGTAAAGGCTTTGCACGTGCAACTTATCATTCTCACGTGCCAAGTATCATTCTCACGTGCCAAGTATCATTCTCACGTGCCCAGTATCATTCTCACGTGCCAAGTATCATTCTCACGTGCCAAGTATCATTCTCACGTGCCAAGTATCATTCTCACGTGCCAAGTATCATTCTCACGTGCCAAGTATCATTCTCACGTGCCAAGTATCATTCTCACGTGCCAAGTATCATTCTCACGTGCCCAGTATCATTCTCACGTGCCAAGTATCATTCTCACGTGCCAAGTATCATTCTCACGTGCCAAGTATCATTCTCACGTGCCAAGTATCATTCTCACGTGCCAAGTATCATTCTCACGTGCCCAATATCATTCTCACGTGCCCAGTGTCATTCTCACGTGCCCAGTATCATTCTCACGTGCCAAGTGTCATTCTCACGTGCCAAGTGTCATTCTCACGTGCCAAGTGTCATTCTCACGTGCCAAGTGTCATTCTCACGTGCCAAGTGTCATTCTCACGTGCCAAGTGTCATTCTCACGTGCCAAGTGTCATTCTCACGTGCCAAGTATCATTCTCACGTGCCCAGTATCATTCTCACGTGCCTAGTATCATTATCACGTGCCCAGTATCATTATCACGTGCCCAGTATCATTCTCACGTGCCCAGTATCATTCTCACGTGCCCAGTATCATTCTCACGTGCCCAGTATCATTCTCACGTGCCCAGTATCATTCTCACGTGCCCAGTATCATTCTCACGTGCCTAGTATCATTCTCACGTGCCCAGTATCATTCTCACGTGCCCAATATTATTCTCACGTGCCCAGTGTCATTCTCACGTGCCAAGTGTCATTCTCACGTGCCAAGTGTCATTCTCACGTGCCAAGTGTCATTCTCACGTGCCAAGTGTCATTCTCACGTGCCAAGTGTCATTCTCACGTGCCAAGTGTCATTCTCACGTGCCCAGTGTCATTCTCACGTGCCAAGTGTCATTCTCACGTGCCAAGTGTCATTCTCACGTGCCAAGTGTCATTCTCACGTGCCAAGTGTCATTCTCACGTGCCAAGTGTCATTCTCACGTGCCAAGTGTCATTCTCACGTGCCAAGTGTCATTCTCACGTGCCAAGTGTCATTCTCACGTGCCAAGTGTCATTCTCACGTGCCAAGTGTCATTCTCACGTGCCAAGTGTCATTCTCACGTGCCAAGTGTCATTCTCACGTGCCAAGTGTCATTCTCACGTGCCCAGTGTCCTTCTCACGTGCCCAGTGTCCTTCTCACGTGCCCAGTGTCCTTCTCACGTGCCCAGTGTCCTTCTCACGTGCCCAGTGTCCTTCTCACGTGCCCAGTGTCCTTCTCACGTGCCCAGTGTCCTTCTCACGTGCCCAGTGTCCTTCTCACGTGCCCAGTGTCCTTCTCACGTGCCCAGTGTCCTTCTCACGTGCCCAGTGTCCTTCTCACGTGCCCAGTGTCCTTCTCACGTGCCCAGTGTCCTTCTCACGTGCCCAGTGTCCTTCTCACGTGCCCAGTGTCATTCTCACGTGCCCAGTGTCATTCTCACGTGCCCAGTGTCATTCTCACGTGCCCAGTGTCATTCTCACGTGCCTAGTGTCATTCTCACGTGCCCAGTGTCATTCTCACGTGCCCAGTGTCATTCTCACGTGCCCAGTGTCATTCTCACGTGCCCAGTGTCATTCTCACGTGCCCAGTGTCATTCTCACGTGCCCAGTGTCATTCTCACGTGCCCAGTGTCATTCTCACGTGCCCAGTGTCATTCTCACGTGCCCAGTGTCATTCTCACGTGCCCAGTGTCATTCTCACGTGCCCAGTGTCATTCTCACGTGCCCAGTGTCATTCTCACGTGCCCAGTGTCATTGTCACGTGCCCAGTGTCATTGTCACGTGCCCAGTGTCATTGTCACGTGCCCAGTGTCATTGTCACGTGCCCAGTGTCATTGTCACGTGCCCAGTGTCATTGTCACGTGCCCAGTGTCATTGTCACGTGCCCAGTGTCATTGTCACGTGCCCAGTGTCATTGTCACGTGCCCAGTGTCATTGTCACGTGCCCAGTGTCATTGTCACGTGCCCAGTGTCATTGTCACGTGCCCAGTGTCATTGTCACGTGCCCAGTGTCATTGTCACGTGCCCAGTGTCATTGTCACGTGCCCAGTGTCATTGTCACGTGCCCAGTGTCATTGTCACGTGCCCAGTGTCATTGTCACGTGCCCAGTGTCATTGTCACGTGCCCAGTGTCATTGTCACGTGCCCAGTGTCATTGTCACGTGCCCAGTGTCATTGTCACGTGCCCAGTGTCATTGTCACGTGCCCAGTGTCATTGTCACGTGCCCAGTGTCATTGTCACGTGCCCAGTGTCATTGTCACGTGCCCAGTGTCATTGTCACGTGCCCAGTGTCATTGTCACGTGCCCAGTGTCATTGTCACGTGCCCAGTGTCATTGTCACGTGCCCAGTGTCATTGTCACGTGCCCAGTGTCATTGTCACGTGCCCAGTGTCATTGTCACGTGCCCAGTGTCATTGTCACGTGCCCAGTGTCATTGTCACGTGCCCAGTGTCATTGTCACGTGCCCAGTGTCATTGTCACGTGCCCAGTGTCATTGTCACGTGCCCAGTGTCATTGTCACGTGCCCAGTGTCATTGTCACGTGCCCAGTGTCATTGTCACGTGCCCAGTGTCATTGTCACGTGCCCAGTGTCATTGTCACGTGCCCAGTGTCATTGTCACGTGCCCAGTGTCATTGTCACGTGCCCAGTGTCATTGTCACGTGCCCAGTGTCATTGTCACGTGCCCAGTGTCATTGTCACGTGCCCAGTGTCATTGTCACGTGCCCAGTGTCATTGTCACGTGCCCAGTGTCATTGTCACGTGCCCAGTGTCATTGTCACGTGCCCAGTGTCATTGTCACGTGCCCAGTGTCATTGTCACGTGCCCAGTGTCATTGTCACGTGCCCAGTGTCATTGTCACGTGCCCAGTGTCATTGTCACGTGCCCAGTGTCATTGTCACGTGCCCAGTGTCATTGTCACGTGCCCAGTGTCATTGTCACGTGCCCAGTGTCATTGTCACGTGCCCAGTGTCATTGTCACGTGCCCAGTGTCATTGTCACGTGCCCAGTGTCATTGTCACGTGCCCAGTGTCATTGTCACGTGCCCAGTGTCATTGTCACGTGCCCAGTGTCATTGTCACGTGCCCAGTGTCATTGTCACGTGCCCAGTGTCATTGTCACGTGCCCAGTGTCATTGTCACGTGCCCAGTGTCATTGTCACGTGCCCAGTGTCATTGTCACGTGCCCAGTGTCATTGTCACGTGCCCAGTGTCATTGTCACGTGCCCAGTGTCATTGTCACGTGCCCAGTGTCATTGTCACGTGCCCAGTGTCATTGTCACGTGCCCAGTGTCATTGTCACGTGCCTAGTGTCATTGTCATTCTCACGTGCCAAGTGTCATTGTCATTGTCACGTGCCTAGTGTCATTGTCATTGTCACGTGCCTAGTGTCATTGTCATTGTCACGTGCCTAGTGTCATTGTCATTGTCACGTGCCTAGTGTCATTGTCATTGTCACGTGCCTAGTGTCATTGTCATTGTCACGTGCCTAGTGTCATTGTCATTGTCACGTGCCTAGTGTCATTGTCATTGTCACGTGCCTAGTGTCATTGTCACGTGCCTAGTGTCATTGTCATTGTCACGTGCCTAGTGTCATTGTCATTGTCACGTGCCTAGTGTCATTGTCATTCTCACGTGCCAAGTGTCATTGTCATTGTCACGTGCCTAGTGTCATTGTCACGTGCCTAGTGTCCTTGTCACGTGCCTAGTGTCCTTGTCACGTGCCTAGTGTCCTTGTCACGTGCCGTTACTGCCGATCACGCGAACGGAATGTAGATCATGAATTATTACTGTATGCAGTACATAAAGCGGCGCGCATTAAACTTTGCGCACGCCGTATTACGTTAACTCACATGATAATGTAAGCACCATTGCTGATTTCATTACCAAACTCTATCAACTTAACACGCGAACGGTGGAAACTGTTCACATGCACAATGCTTTACATGCGCGTTTGCGTGTGCAAAGCATTTACACGTGATAACTGAGTTATCACACTTTAGTGAATCAAGCCCATTGTGCACGTGAATAGTTTCCACCATTAACCATGCGTGTTAAGTTTTATTGCGCGAACGGCGTTACGCTTCACACCCTTAGTGCGCAATGCCATTGAAAGCTACGGCGCTTCACAAAATCATTAGATAGAGTTTGGTCATGAAATCAGCAATGATGCTTACATTAATATGTGCGTTAATGTAATACGGCGCGCGCAAAGTTTAATGCGCGTCGCTTTATGTATTGTGTACAGTAATAATTCATGATCTATGTTCCGTTCGCATGATCTGCAGTGACTTCACGTGATAATGATACTTAGCACGTGATAATGATACTTAGCACGTGATAATGATACTTAGCACTTGATCATGATACTTAGCACGTGATAATGATACTTAGCACGTGATAATGATACTTAGCACGTGATAATGATACTTAGCACGTGATAATGATACTTAGCACGTGATCATGATACTTAGCACGTGATCATGACACTTAGCACGTGATCATGACACTTAGCACGTGATCATGACACTTAGCACGTGATCATGACACTTAGCACGTGATATCACGTGCAAAGCGGCTCATCACTGTCGTGCTAAGTGTTAGCACGCTTTAGTGAATTGAGCCCTAGAACTAAGTAGGATTGGAATTGGTCTATTTCATTATGGGGTCTAATCAGTACATTTTCAGTGAGTTTTACTTGAGCAAGTTATGGATATGCATTTTAGAGGGCATTGCGCAGACTATGTAGCATGTGTGGTTTGCGTTCTACACCCAGTGTATACTTAGCTTGTGTAACCGGCAGACAGTGTCATGTGCGTGGAAACAATGTATACTTAGCTTGTGTAACTGGCAGACAGTGTCGTGTGCGTGTAAACAATGTATACTTGGCTTGTGTAACCGACAGACAGTGTCATGTGTGTCTAAACAATGTATACTTGGCTTGTGTAACCGGCAGACAGTGTCATGTGTGTGTACACAATGTATACTTAGCTTGTGTAACCGGCAGACAGTGTCGTGTGCATGTAAACAATGTATACTTAGCTTGTGTAACCGGCAGACAGTGTCATGTGCGTGTAAACAATGTATACTTAGCTTGTGTAACCGGCAGACAGTGTCATGTGTGTGTACACAATGTATACTTAGCTTGTGTAACCGGCAGACAGTGTCGTGTGCATGTAAACAATGTATACTTAGCTTGTGTAACCGGCAGACAGTGTCCTGTGCGTGTAAACTATGTATACTTAGCTTGTGTAACCGGCAGACAGTGTCGTGTGCATGTAAACTATGTATACTTAGCTTGTGTAACCGGCAGACAGTGTCATGTGTGTGTAAACTATGTATACTTGTCTTGTGTAACCGGCAGACAGTGTCATGTGCATGTAAACTATGTATACTTAGCTTGTGTAACCGGCAGACAGTGTCATGTGCGTGGAAACAATGTATACTTGGCTTGTGTAACCGGCAGACAGTGTCATGTGTGTGTACACAATGTATACTTAGCTTGTGTAACCGGCAGACAGTGTCATGTGCATGTAAACAATGTATACTTCGCTTGTGTAACCGGCAGACAGTGTCATGTGTGTGTACACAATGTATACTTAGCTTGTGTAACCGGCAGACAGTGTCGTGTGCATGTAAACAATGTATACTTAGCTTGTGTAACCGGCAGACAGTGTCCTGTGCGTGTAAACTATGTATACTTAGCTTGTGTAACCGGCAGACAGTGTCGTGTGCATGTAAACTATGTATACTTAGCTTGTGTAACCGGCAGACAGTGTCATGTGCGTGTAAACAATGTATACTTGGCTTGTGTAACCGGCAGACAGTGTCATGTGTGTGTAAACTATGTATACTTGTCTTGTGTAACCGGCAGACAGTGTCGTGTGCATGTAAACTATGTATACTTAGCTTGTGTAACCGGCAGACAGTGTCATGTGCGTGGAAACAATGTATACTTGGCTTGTGTAACCGGCAGACAGTGTCGTGTGCATGTAAACAATGTATACTTAGCTTGTGTAACCGGCAGACAGTGTCATGTGCGTGGAAACAATGTATGCTTAGCTTGTGTAACCGGCAGACAGTGTCATGTGCGTGTAAACAATGTATGCTTAGCTTGTGTAACCGGCAGACAGTGTCATGTGTGTGTAAACAATGTATACTTGGCTTGTGTAACCGGCAGACAGTGTCATGTGCGTGTAAACAATGTATACTTGTCTTGTGTAACCGGCAGACAGTGTCGTGTGCATGTAAACTATGTATACTTGGCTTGTGTAACCGGCAGACAGTGTCGTGTGCGTGGAAACAATGTATGCTTAGCTTGTGTAACCGGCAGACAGTGTCATGTGCGTGTAAACAATGTATACTTAGCTTGTGTAACCGGCAGACAGTGTCATGTGCGTGTAAACAATGTATACTTAGCTTGTGTAACCGGCAGACAGTGTCGTGTGCATGTAAACAATGTATACTTGGCTTGTGTAACCGGCAGACAGTGTCATGTGCGTGTAAACAATGTATACTTAGCTTGTGTAACCGGCAGACAGTGTCGTGTGCATGTAAACAATGTATACTTAGCTTGTGTAACCGGCAGACAGTGTCGTGTGCGTGTAAACAATGTATACTTAGCTTGTGTAACCGACAGACAGTGTCATGTGCATGTAAACAATGTATACTTAGCTTGTGTAACCGGCAGACAGTGTCACGTGCGTGGAAACAATGTATGCTTAGCTTGTGTAACCGGCAGACAGTGTCGTGTGCATGTAAACAATGTATACTTAGCTTGTGTAACCGGCAGACAGTGTCATGTGCGTGTAAACAATGTATGCTTAGCTTGTGTAACCGGCAGACAGTGTCATGTGCATGTAAACAATGTATACTTAGCTTGTGTAACCGGCAGACAGTGTCATGTGTGTGTACACAATGTATACTTAGCTTGTGTAACCGGCAGACAGTGTCGTGTGCATGTAAACAATGTATACTTAGCTTGTGTAACCGGCAGACAGTGTCCTGTGCGTGTAAACTATGTATACTTAGCTTGTGTAACCGGCAGACAGTGTCGTGTGCATGTAAACTATGTATACTTAGCTTGTGTAACCGGCAGACAGTGTCATGTGCGTGTAAACAATGTATACTTGGCTTGTGTAACCGGCAGACAGTGTCGTGTGCATGTAAACTATGTATACTTAGCTTGTGTAACCGGCAGACAGTGTCATGTGCGTGGAAACAATGTATACTTGGCTTGTGTAACCGGCAGACAGTGTCGTGTGCATGTAAACAATGTATACTTAGCTTGTGTAACCGGCAGACAGTGTCATGTGCGTGGAAACAATGTATGCTTAGCTTGTGTAACCGGCAGACAGTGTCATGTGCGTGTAAACAATGTATGCTTAGCTTGTGTAACCGGCAGACAGTGTCATGTGTGTGTAAACAATGTATACTTGGCTTGTGTAACCGGCAGACAGTGTCATGTGCGTGTAAACAATGTATACTTGTCTTGTGTAACCGGCAGACAGTGTCGTGTGCATGTAAACTATGTATACTTAGCTTGTGTAACCGGCAGACAGTGTCATGTGCGTGGAAACAATGTATGCTTAGCTTGTGTAACCGGCAGACAGTGTCGTGTGCATGTAAACAATGTATACTTAGCTTGTGTAACCGGCAGACAGTGTCATGTGCGTGTAAACAATGTATGCTTAGCTTGTGTAACCGGCAGACAGTGTCATGTGCATGTAAACAATGTATACTTAGCTTGTGTAACCGGCAGACAGTGTCGTGTGTGTACACAATGTATACTTAGCTTGTGTAACCGGCAGACAGTGTCGTGTGCATGTAAACAATGTATACTTAGCTTGTGTAACCGGCAGACAGTGTCCTGTGCGTGTAAACTATGTATACTTAGCTTGTGTAACCGGCAGACAGTGTCGTGTGCATGTAAACTATGTATACTTAGCTTGTGTAACCGGCAGACAGTGTCATGTGCGTGTAAACAATGTATACTTGGCTTGTGTAACCGGCAGACAGTGTCATGTGTGTGTAAACTATGTATACTTGTCTTGTGTAACCGGCAGACAGTGTCGTGTGCATGTAAACTATGTATACTTAGCTTGTGTAACCGGCAGACAGTGTCATGTGCGTGGAAACAATGTATACTTGGCTTGTGTAACCGGCAGACAGTGTCGTGTGCATGTAAACAATGTATACTTAGCTTGTGTAACCGGCAGACAGTGTCATGTGCGTGGAAACAATGTATGCTTAGCTTGTGTAACCGGCAGACAGTGTCATGTGCGTGTAAACAATGTATGCTTAGCTTGTGTAACCGGCAGACAGTGTCATGTGTGTGTAAACAATGTATACTTGGCTTGTGTAACCGGCAGACAGTGTCATGTGCGTGTAAACAATGTATACTTGTCTTGTGTAACCGGCAGACAGTGTCGTGTGCATGTAAACTATGTATACTTAGCTTGTGTAACCGGCAGACAGTGTCGTGTGCGTGGAAACAATGTATACTTGGCTTGTGTAACCGGCAGACAGTGTCCTGTGCGTGTAAACAATGTATACTTAGCTTGTGTAACCGGCAGACAGTGTCATGTGCGTGTAAACAATGTATACTTAGCTTGTGTAACCGGCAGACAGTGTCATGTGCGTGTAAACTATGTATACTTGGCTTGTGTAACCAGCAGACAGTGTCGTGTGCGTGGAAACAATGTATGCTTAGCTTGTGTAACCGGCAGACAGTGTCATGTGCGTGTAAACAATGTATACTTAGCTTGTGTAACCGGCAGACAGTGTCATGTGCGTGTAAACAATGTATACTTAGCTTGTGTAACCGGCAGACAGTGTCCTGTGCGTGGAAACAATGTATACTTGTCTTGTGTAACCGTCAGACAGTGTCCTGTGCGTGGAAACAATGTATACTTGTCTTGTGTAACCGGCAGACAGTGTCATGTGCGTGTAAACAATGTATGCTTAGCTTGTGTAACCGGCAGACAGTGTCATGTGTGTGTAAACAATGTATACTTGGCTTGTGTAACCGGCAGACAGTGTCATGTGCGTGTAAACAATGTATACTTGTCCTGTGTAACCGGCAGACAGTGTCGTGTGCATGTAAACTATGTATACTTAGCTTGTGTAACCGGCAGACAGTGTCGTGTGCGTGGAAACAATGTATACTTGGCTTGTGTAACCGGCAGACAGTGTCCTGTGCATGTAAACAATGTATACTTAGCTTGTGTAACCGGCAGACAGTGTCATGTGCGTGTAAACTATGTATACTTAGCTTGTGTAACCGGCAGACAGTGTCATGTGCGTGTAAACAATGTATACTTAGCTTGTGTAACCGGCAGACAGTGTCATGTGCGTGTAAACTATGTATACTTGGCTTGTGTAACCGGCAGACAGTGTCGTGTGCGTGGAAACAATGTATGCTTAGCTTGTGTAACCGGCAGACAGTGTCATGTGCGTGTAAACAATGTATACTTAGCTTGTGTAACCGGCAGACAGTGTCATGTGCGTGTAAACAATGTATACTTAGCTTGTGTAACCGGCAGACAGTGTCGTGTGCATGTAAACAATGTATACTTGGCTTGTGTAACCGGCAGACAGTGTCATGTGCGTGTAAACAATGTATACTTAGCTTGTGTAACCGGCAGACAGTGTCGTGTGCATGTAAACAATGTATACTTAGCTTGTGTAACCGGCAGACAGTGTCGTGTGCGTGTAAACAATGTATACTTAGCTTGTGTAACCGGCAGACAGTGTCATGTGCATGTAAACAATGTATACTTAGCTTGTGTAACCGGCAGACAGTGTCGTGTGCATGTAAACAATGTATACTTAGCTTGTGTAACCGGCAGACAGTGTCATGTGCGTGTAAACTATGTATACTTGGCTTGTGTAACCGGCAGACAGTGTCGTGTGCGTGTAAACAATGTATGCTTAGCTTGTGTAACCGGCAGACAGTGTCGTGTGCGTGTAAACAATGTATGCTTAGCTTGTGTAACCGGCAGACCGTGTCGTGTGCATGTAAACAATGTATGCTTAGCTTGTGTAACCGGCAGAGTGTCACGTGCATGTAAACAATGTATGCTTAGCTTGTGTAACCGGCAGACAGTGTCGTGTGCGTGTAAACAATGTATGCTTAGCTTGTGTAACCGGCAGACAGTGTCGTGTGCATGTAAACTATGTATACTTAGCTTGTGTAACCGGCAGACAGTGTCATGTGCGTGGAAACAATGTATGCTTAGCTTGTGTAACCGGCAGACAGTGTCGTGTGCATGTAAACAATGTATACTTAGCTTGTGTAACCGGCAGACAGTGTCATGTGCGTGTAAACAATGTATGCTTAGCTTGTGTAACCGGCAGAGTGTCACGTGCATGTAAACAATGTATGCTTAGCTTGTGTAACCGGCAGACAGTGTCGTGTGCGTGTAAACAATGTATGCTTAGCTTGTGTAACCGGCAGACAGTGTCGTGTGCATGTAAACTATGTATACTTGGCTTGTGTAACCGGCAGACAGTGTCATGTGCGTGTAAACAATGTATACTTAGCTTGTGTAACCGGCAGACAGTGTCATGTGCGTGTAAACAATGTATACTTAGCTTGTGTAACCGGCAGACAGTGTCGTGTGCGTGTAAACAATGTACACTTAGCTTGTGTAACCGACAGACAGTGTCATGTGCATGTAAACAATGTATACTTAGCTTGTGTAACCGGCAGACAGTGTCATGTGCGTGTAAACAATGTATACTTAGCTTGTGTAACCGGCAGACAGTGTCCTGTGCGTGGAAACAATGTATACTTAGCTTGTGTAACCGTCAGACAGTGTCCTGTGCGTGTAAACAAGCAGAATACGCTCAGTGTGTCGAACGCAATGTGTAACGTACATAATGTGCGCTCGGTATTTTATGTAACGCCTGGTAAAAAGTACTAGCGGTGAGCTCTCCCCCATGTCGCCTCCGTTTCAGCACCAATAAACAAGGATGCACTTGGTAAAAGCTGCAGAATCCTGATGGAAGTTACTCTGGCACATTTCTTGGTGGAAGGAACAGCTTCGAGTCAGTGGAGAGACACAGCTGACCTCTGTACAGATGTCCTATAATGTTACTGAGTACTGTAAGGATGAAATGCTACCCAGCTCCTTCAGCTGCTGTTACCTGATGGAAACACAACCCCTCCGGGTCTCATCACTCCTGGATATAAATCATCTGCTCCCCTCTATTCATCTACAGAGATCAGACTGGGATCAGGCATTCTACCAATCACGGGGGCCAGATCCAGCAGATCCTACATCACTCCCCAATCTGAACTAAGGGGGTGGGGATCCAAGCTTTCACATCTGATATGTCAGGAGGAATCTGATGAATGTTTGGTAAATCAGGGAGGGGTGCAGTAAACGCGGGGGGTGCACTAAACGTGTGTGTGTGGGGGGGGGGGGGGTGCAGTAAACGCGGATGGGAGGTGGCCTTGCTCTTTTGATAGTCTGTTATTCATGTTTTAGCGTGAATGGTCCGGCTGTGTGTTTTGTTTCTCTACCTATTACCACTACCACCACTGTATCTATAGCTATTACCCATGTACTGCATCCCCTATTGCTACACCACTGTATCTATAGCTATTACCCATGTACTGCATCCCCTATTGCTACACCACTGTATCTATACGTATTACCCATGTACTGCATCCCCTATTGCTACACCACTGTATCTATAGCTATTACCCATGTACTGCATCCCCTATTGCTACACCACTGTATCTATACGTATTACCCATGTACTGCATCCCCTATTGCTACACCACTGTATCTATAGCTATTACCCATGTACTGCATCCCCTATTGCTACACCACTGTATCTATAGCTATTACCCATGTACAGCATCCCCTATTGCTACACCACTGTATCTATAGCTATTACCCATGTACAGCATCCCCTATTGCTACACCACTGTATCTATAGCTATTACCCATGTACTGCATCCCCTATTGCTACACCACTATATCTATACGTATTACCCATGTACTGCATCCCCTATTGCTACACCACTATATACCTATTACCCATGTACTGCATCCCCTATTGCTACACCACTGTATCTATAGCTATTACCCATGTACTGCATCCCCTATTGCTACACCACTGTATCTATAGCTATTACCCATGTACTGCATCCCCTATTGCTACACCACTGTATCTATAGCTATTACCCATGTACTGCATCCCCTATTGCTACACCACTATATACCTATTACCCATGTACTGCATCCCCTATTGCTACACCACTATATCTATACCTATTACCCATGTACTGCATCCCCTATTGCTACACCACTGTATCTATAGCTATTACCCATGTACTGCATCCCCTATTGCTACACCACTATATCTATACCTATTACCCATGTACTGCATCCCCTATTGCTACACCACTATATCTATACCTATTACCCATGTACTGCATCCCCTATTGCTACACCACTATATCTATAGCTATTACCCATGTACTGCATCCCCTATTGCTACACCACTGTATCTATAGCTATTACCCATGCACTGCATCCCCTATTGCTACACCACTATATCTATACCTATTACCCATGTACTGCATCCCCTATTGCTACACCACTGTATCTATAGCTATTACCCATGTACTGCATCCCCTATTGCTACACCACTGTATCTATAGCTATTACCCATGCACTGCATCCCCTATTGCTACACCACTATATCTATAGCTACTACCCATGTACTGCATCCCCTATTGCTACACCACTATATCTATACATATTACCCATCTACTGCATCCCCTATTGCTACACCACTATATCTATACCTATTACCCATGTACTGCATCCCCTATTGCTACACCACTGTATCTATAGCTATTACCCATGTACTGCATCCCCTATTGCTACACCACTGTATCTATAGCTATTACCCATGTACTGCATCCCCTATTGCTACACCACTATATACCTATTACCCATGTACTGCATCCCCTATTGCTACACCACTATATCTATACCTATTACCCATGTACTGCATCCCCTATTGCTACACCACTATATCTATAGCTATTACCCATGTACTGCATCCCCTATTGCTACACCACTGTATCTATAGCTATTACCCATGCACTGCATCCCCTATTGCTACACCACTATATCTATACCGATTACCCATGTACTGCATCCCCTATTGCTACACCACTGTATCTATAGCTATTACCCATGTACTGCATCCCCTATTGCTACACCACTGTATCTATAGCTATTACCCATGCACTGCATCCCCTATTGCTACACCACTATATCTATAGCTACTACCCATGTACTGCATCCCCTATTGCTACACCACTATATCTATACGTATTACCCATGTACTGCATCCCCTATTGCTACACCACTATATCTATACCTATTACCCATGTACTGCATCCCCTATTGCTACACCACTGTATCTATAGCTATTACCCATGTACTGCATCCCCTATTGCTACACCACTGTATCTATAGCTATTACCCATGTACTGCATCCCCTATTGCTACACCACTGTATCTATAGCTATTACCCATGTACTGCATCCCCTATTGCTACATCACTATATCTATAGCTACTACCCATGTACTGCATCCCCTATTGCTATACCACTATATCTATACGTATTACCCATGTACTGCATCCCCTATTGCTACACCACTATATCTATACCTATTACCCATGTACTGCATCCCCTATTGCTACACCACTGTATCTATAGCTATTACCCATGTACTGCATCCCCTATTGCTACACCACTGTATCTATAGCTATTACCCATGTACTGCATCCCCTATTGCTACACCACTGTATCTATAGCTATTACCCATGTACTGCATCCCCTATTGCTACACCACTGTATCTATAGCTATTACCCATGTACTGCATCCCCTATTGCTACACCACTGTATCTATAGCTATTACCCATGTACTGCATCCCCTATTGCTACACCACTATATCTATAGCTACTACCCATGTACTGCATCCCCTATTGCTACACCACTATATCTATACGTATTACCCATGTACTGCATCCCCTATTGCTACACCACTATATCTATAGCTATTACCCATGTACTGCATCCCCTATTGCTACACCACTGTATCTATAGCTATTACCCATGTACTGCATCCCCTATTGCTACACCACTATATACCTATTACCCATGTACTGCATCCCCTATTGCTACACCACTGTATCTATAGCTATTACCCATGTACTGCATCCCCTATTGCTACACCACTATATACCTATTACCCATGTACTGCATCCCCTATTGCTACACCACTGTATCTATAGCTATTACCCATGTACTGCATCCCCTATTGCTACACCACTGTATCTATAGCTATTACCCATGTACTGCATCTCCTATTGCTACACCACTGTATCTATAGCTATTACCCATGTACTGCATCCCTTATTGCTACACCACTGTATCTATAGCTATTACCCATGTACTGCATCCCCTATTGCTACACCACTGTATCTATAGCTATTACCCATGTACTGCATCCCCTATTGCTACACCACTATATACCTATTACCCATGTACTGCATCCCCTATTGCTACACCACTATATACCTATTACCCATGTACTGCATCCCCTATTGCTACACCACTGTATCTATAGCTATTACCCATGTACTGCATCCCCTATTGCTACACCACTGTATCTATTGCTATTACCCATGTACTGCATCCCCTATTGCTACACCACTGTATCTATAGCTATTACCCATGTACTGCATCCCCTATTGCTACACCACTGTATCTATTGCTATTACCCATGTACTGCATCCCCTATTGCTACACCACTGTATCTATAGCTATTACCCATGTACTGCACAGCAATGAAAGCAGCTTCTGTTGGCAGTAAGTTATGTGGTTCCTGGTAAATATATCATTATCTCCAGTCTAGTAAAGTCTGCTGATTCCTCACACTGATAATAGTCCTCTCTCTCATGGTTGCTGGAGGCCGGGTGACAATGAGGCTATGGAACTGTGATGGGAGGTTCAGCATTCCTCCGGTCATCAATTCCACATTAGCTGAAGACGCACAATTCAACAGACCGCTTATTCAACAAGTGAGGATGTGATAGAAAGTCATGGCTGGCGGCTGATGTGCACATGAGAGCCTTGTGATGTGCGATCCACTTTACTGGAATGCCCTAACCATGAATCCCGAGCATGTCCTGTATCCCGCTACCGGCTGCCCACAGTGACCGCAGTCAGGGAATCAGCATGTCCTGTATCCCGCTACCGGCTGCCCACAGTGACCGCAGTCAGGGAATCAGCATGTCCTGTATCCCGCTACCGGCTGCCCACAGTGACCGCAGTCAGGGAATCAGCATGTCCTGTATCCTGCTACCGACTCCCCACAGTGACCGCAGTCAGGGAATGAGCATGTCCTGCATCCCGCTACCGGCTGCCCACAGTGACCGCAGTCAGGGAATCAGCATGTCCTGTATCCTGCTACCGGCTCCCCACAGTGACCTCAGTCAGGGAATCAGCATGTCCTGCATCCCGCTACCGGCTGCCCACAGTGACCGCAGTCAGGGAATCAGCATGTCCTGCATCCCGCTACCGGCTGCCCACCGTGACCGCAGTCAGGGAATCAGCATGTCCTGTATCCCGCTACCGACTCCCCACAGTGACCGCAGTCAGGGAATGAGCATGTCCTGCATCCCGCTACCGGCTCCCCACAGTGACCTCAGTCAGGGAATCAGCATGTCCTGTATCCCGCTACCGGCTTCCCACAGTGACCGCAGTCAGGGAATCAGCATGCCCTGTATCCTGCTACCGGCTGCCCACAGTGACCGCAGTCAGGGAATCAGCATGTCCTGTATCCTGCTACCGGCTGCCCACAGTGACCGCAGTCAGGGAATGAGCATGTCCTGCATCCCGCTACCTGCTGCCCACAGTGACCGCAGTCAGGGAATCAGCATGCCCTGTATCCTGCTACCGGCTGCCCACAGTGACCGCAGTCAGGGAATCAGCATGTCCTGTATCCTGCTACCGACTCCCCACAGTGACCGCAGTCAGGGAATGAGCATGTCCTGCCCCCCGCTACTGGATGCCCACAGTGACCGCAGTCAGGGAATCAGCATGTCCTGCATCCCGCTACCGGCTGCCCACAGTGACCGCAGTCAGGGAATCAGCATGTCCTGCATCCCGCTACCGGCTGCCCACAGTGACCGCAGTCAGGAAATCAGCATGTCCTGTATCCTGCTACCGGCTGCCCACAGTGACCGCAGTCAAGGAATGAGCATGTCCTGCATCCTGCTACCGGCTACCCACAGTGACCTCAGTCAGGGAATCAGCATGTCCTGTATCCCGCTACCGGCTGCCCACAGTGACCTCAGTCAGGGAATCAGCATGTCCTGCCCCCCGCTACCGGCTGCCCACAGTGACCGCAGTCAGGGAATCAGCATGTCCTGCCGCCCGCTACCGGCTGCCCACAGTGACCACAGTCAGGGAGAGTATATGACTATGGTAGGATTAGACTGTGAGCTTCACTCTGTAATGTGCTGCAGAAGATGTCAGTGCTATATAAATACATAATAATAATATGGTAGGACATTAGACTATGACTATGGTAGGATTAGAGTGTGAGCTCCTCTGAGGACAGTTAGTGACATGACTATGTGCTCTGTAATGTGCTGCAGGAGATGTCAGTGCTATATAAATACATATTAATAATATGGTAGGACATTGGGCTATGACTATGGTAGGATTAGATTGTGAGCTCCTCTGAGGGCAGTCAGTGACATGACTATGTACTCTGTAATGTGCTGCAGGAGATGTCAGTGCTATATAAATACATAATAATAATATGGTAGGACATTAGACTATGACTATGGCAGGATTAGAGTGTGAGCTCCTCTGAGGACAGTCAGTGATATGACTATGTACTCTGTACTCTGGGCAGCACGGTGGCGTAGTGGTTAGCTCTCTCGTCTTGCAGCGCTGGGTCCCTGGTTCGAATCCCAGCCAGGGCACTATCTGCAAAGAGTTTGTATGTTCTCTCTGTGTCTGCGTGGGTTTCCTCCGGGCACTCCGGTTTCCTCCTACATTACAAAAACATACGGATAAGTAAATTGGCCCTAGACTACAGTTCTTACACTACATAATATAGACATATGGCAATGGTAGGGATTAGATTGTGAGCTCCTTTGATGGACAGTTAGTGACAAGACAATATATATATATATATATATATATATATATATATATATATATATATACTGTACAGCGCTGTGTAATATGTCGGCGCTATATAAATACTAAATAATAATAATAATAATACAGTGCTGCAGAAGATGTCAGTGCTATGTAAATATGTAATAATATGGTAGGACATTAGGCTATGACTATGGTAGTATTAGATTGTGAGCTCCTCTGAGGACAGTCAGTGACATGACTGTGCTCTGTAATGTGCTGCAGAATATGTCACTGCTATATAAATACATAATAATAATATGGGAGGACATTAGACTATGACTATGGTAGGATTAGAGTGTGAGCTCCTCTGAGGACAGTCAGTGACATGACTATGTACTCTGTAATGTGCTGCAGAAGATGTCAGTGCTATATAAATATATAATAATATGGTAGGACAATAGACTATGGCTATGGTAGGATTAGAGTGTGAGCTCCTCTGAGGACAGTTAGTGACATGACTATGTGCTCTGTAATGTGCTGCAGAAGATGTCAGAGCTATATAAATACATATTAATAATATGGTAGGACATTGGGCTATGACTATGGTAGGATTAGATTGTGAGCTCCTCTGAGGACAGTCAGTGACATGACTATGTACTCTGTAATGTGCTGCAGAAGATGTCAGTGCTATATAAATACATAATAATAATAATATGGTAGGACATTGGACTATGACTATGGTAGGATTAGATTGTGAGCTCCTCTGAGGACAGTCAGTGACATGACTATGTGCTCTGTAATATGCTGCAGAAGATGTCAGAGCTATATAAATACATAATAATAATATGGTAGGACATTGGGCTATGACTATGGTAGGATTAGAGTGTGAGCTCCTCTGAGGACAGTCAGTGACATGACTGTGTACTCTGTAATGTGCTGCAGAAGATGTCAGTGCTATATAAATACATAATAATAATAATATGGTAGGACATTACACTATGACTATGGTAGGATTAGAGTGTGAGCTCCTCTGAGGACAGTAGGTGACATGACTATGTACTCTGTAATGTGCTGCAGGAGATGGCAGTGCTATATAAATACATAATAATAATATGGTAGGACATTAGACTATGACTATGGTAGGATTAGAGTGTGAGCTCCTCTGAGGACAGTCAGTGACATGACTATGTGCTCTGTAATGTGCTGCAGGAGATGTCAGTGCTATATAAATACATAATAATAATATGGTAGGACATTACACTATGACTATGGTAGGATTAGATTGTGAGCTCCTCTGAGGACAGTCAGTGACATGACTATGTACTCTGTAATGTGCTGCAGGAGATGTCAGTGCTATATAAATACATAATAATAATGTGGTGGGACATTAGACTATGACTATGGTAGGATTAGAGTGTGAGCTCCTCTGAGGACAGACAGTGATATGACTATGTACTCTGTAATGTGCTGCAGAAGATGTCAGTGCTATATAAATACATAATAATAATATGGTAGGACATTACACTATGACTATGGTAGGATTAGAGTGTGAGCTCCTCTGAGGGCAGTCAGTGACATGACTATGTACTCTGTAATGTGCTGCAGAAGATGTCAGTGCTATATAAATACATAATAATATGGTAGGACATTAGACTATGACTATGGTAGGATTAGAGTGTGAGCTCCTCTGAGGGCAGTCAGTGACATGACTATGTACTCTGTAATGTGCTGCAGAAGATGTCAGTGCTATATAAATACATAATAATATGGTAGGACATTAGACTATGACTATGGTAGGATTAGAGTGTGAGCTCCTCTGAGGACAGTCAGTGACATGACTATGTGCTCTGTAATGTGCTGCAGAAGATGTCAGTGCTATATAAATACATAATAATAATATGGTAGAACATTACACTATGACTATGGTAGGATTAGAGTGTGAGCTCCTCTGAGGGCAGTCAGTGACATGACTATGTACTCTGTAATGTGCTGCAGAAGATGTCAGTGCTATATAAATACATAATAATATGGTAGGACATTAGACTATGGCTATGGCAGGGATTAGATTGTGAGCTCCTCTGAGGACAGTCAGTGACATCACTATGTACTCTGTAATGTGCTGCAGAAGATGTCAGTGCTATATAAATACATAATAATAATATGGTAGGACATTACACTATGACTATGGTAGGATTAGAGTGTGAGCTCCTCTGAGGACAGTCAGTGACATGACTATGTGCTCTGTAATGTGCTGCAGAAGATGTCAGTGCTATATAAATACATAATAATAATATGGTAGGACATTAGACTATGACTATGGTAGGATTAGAGTGTGAGCTCCTCTGAGGACAGTCAGTGACATGACTATGTACTCTGTAATGTGCGGCAGAAGATGTCAGTGCTATATAAATACATAATAATAATATGGTAGAACATTACACTATGACTATGGTAGGATTAGAGTGTGAGCTCCTCTGAGGGCAGTCAGTGACATGACTATGTACTCTGTAATGTGCTGCAGAAGATGTCAGTGCTATATAAATACATAATAATAATATGGTAGAACATTACACTATGACTATGGTAGGATTAGAGTGTGAGCTCCTCTGAGGACAGTCAGTGACATGACTATGTACTCTGTAATGTGCTGCAGAAGATGTCAGTGCTATATAAATACATAATAATAATATGGTAGAACATTACACTATGACTATGGTAGGATTAGAGTGTGAGCTCCTCTGAGGACAGTCAGTGACATGACTATGTACTCTGTAATGTGCTGCAGAAGATGTCAGTGCTATATAAATACATAATAATAATATGGTAGAACATTACACTATGACTATGGTAGGATTAGAGTGTGAGCTCCTCTGAGGACAGTCAGTGACATGACTATGTATTCTGTAATGTGCTGCAGAAGATGTCAGTGCTATATAAATACATAATAATAATATGGTAGGACATTAGACTATGACTATGGTAGGATTAGAGTGTGAGCTCCTCTAGGGACAGTCAGTGACATGGCTATGTACTCTGTAATGTGCTGCAGGAGATATCAGTGCTATATAAATACATAATAATAATATGGTAGAACATTACACTATGACTATGGTAGGATTAGAGTGTGAGCTCCTCTGAGGACAGTCAGTGACATGACTATGTACTCTGTAATGTGCTGCAGAAGATGTCAGTGCTATATAAATACATAATAATAATATGGTAGGACATTAGACTATGACTATGGTAGGATTAGAGTGTGAGCTCCTCTGAGGACAGTCAGTGACATGACTATGTACTCTGTAATGTGCTGCAGGAGATGTCAGTGCTATATAAATACATAATAATAATATGGTAGGACATTACACTATGACTATGGTAGGATTAGAGTGTGAGCTCCTCTGAGGACAGTCAGTGACATGACTATGTACTGTGTAATGTGCTGCAGAAGATGTCAGTGCTATATAAATACATAATAATAATATGGTAGGACATTACACTATGACTATGGTAGGATTAGAGTGTGAGCTCCTGTGAGGACAGTCAGTGACATGACTATGTACTCTGTAATGTGCTGGCAGAAGATGTCAGTGCTATATAAATACATAATAATAATATGGGAGGACATTAGACTATGACTATGGTAGGATTAGAGTGTGAGCTCCTCTGAGGACAGTCAGTGACATGACTATGTACTCTGTAATGTGCTGCAGAAGATGTCAGTGCTATATAAATACATAATAATATGGTAGGACATTACACTATCACTATGGTAGGATTAGAGTGTGAGCTCCTCTGAGGACAGTCAGTGACATGACTATGTACTCTGTAATGTGCTGCAGAAGATGTCAGTGCTATATAAATACATAATAATATGGTAGGACATTAGACTATGACTATGGTAGGATTAGAGTGTGAGCTCCTCTGAGGGACAGTTAGAGACTCTAAGACCTCCCTACATCACTGTTTTTACGTCACAATGCTGTTAAGCATGATTGCCCCCTCTGAAATGCTGCATCCCTGTGGCCAAAATCTCAATGAATCCCTCAATGAATCTAAAAAAATTCCTGGGGCAAAAATCCACGACTTTCCTGCTGGTGGATTTTGCTGCCCGGGGAGGCAGAGCTTTGGGCTGTAGCTCCGCCTCTGCTATAGTCGGTCTGTGTGCAGATCGCCTCCTTTCCCCGCCCCTCTCTGTGAAGGAAGACTGAGAGGGGCGGGGAGAGGTGGAGATCCGTGCAGATTGACAGAGTAGAGGCAGAGGTACAGCCCAAAGCTCCGCCTCTATATGGAAGCGCGCCCCTAATCTTCCCCCGGGGATTTCAGGGGGATTACTTGAGACCGCAGCCGCAGGGATGCAGCGTTTCATGCAGGGTAATCATGTCTAATAGGATTGTGAAATAAAAACAGTGATTTAGGGAGACTTCAGACTCTCTAAGTGACAAGAATATATATTCTGTACAGTGCTGCGGAGGAGGTCAGTGCTATATAAAAATTATAATATTTATAAACCAGAAACCGTGAGAGAGAGGTTGAGAAAAGTGCTTCAGAAAATAGCATTGCTCTCTGACTAAATTAGAAGCTCTTTTGCATAGATAACAAGTGAAGTTTTTTAACTCTTCCTGTACTGGAAACAATGAAACTCTTCTTTGGTACTAATGTTGTATTTCTTAGCTGCACTACACATACCAATCATTCTACAATCATACGGTTATTCACTTCAGACTCTGGGGAAATCTGCACAGTTACTTGTGAAATGACAGCTGGATGACTCACTAACCACAAGACCATCAAACACTTCAAACTGAGTCAAATAACTGCTTGTTTTCTCATCAGCCGGCGCTTCTCATGTTCTATTACAGCAGAATAAAGCACATGGATGGAGCTTCCGTTAGCTGGCAAAGTGCACCTGTTGCTTCAGAGGGGAAATAGACTTTTTGTTAAAGAACCTAAGATGGCGAGGGAGAAGAAAATTATTCATATCTGGGGCTTCCTCCAGCCCCTCCAGGCTGATCACTGTATACATACCTGGGGCTTCCTCCAGCCCCCTCCAGGCTGATCACTGTATACATACCCGGTGCTTCCTCCAGCACCCTCCAGGCTGATCACTGTATACATACCTGGGGCTTCCTCCAGCCCCTCCAGGCTGATCACTGTATACATACCCGGGGCTTCCTCTAGCCCCTCCAGGCTGATCACTGTATACATACCTGGGGCTTCCTCCAGCCCCTCCAGGCTGATCACTGTATACATACCTGGGGCTTCCTCCAGCCCCTCCAGGCTGATCACTGTATACATACCTGGGGCTTCCTCCAGCCTCCTCCAGGCTGATCACTGTATACATACCTGGGGCTTCCTCCAGCCCCTCCAGGCTGATCACTGTATACATACCTGGGGCTTCCTCCAGCCCCTCCAGGCTGATCACTGTATACATACCCGGGGCTTCCTCTAGCCCCTCCAGGCTGATCACTGTATACATACCTGGGGCTTCCTCCAGCCCCTCCAGGCTGATCACTGTATACATACCCGGGGCTTCCTCTAGCCCCTCCAGGCTGATCACTGTATACATACCTGGGGCTTCCTCCAGCCCCTCCAGGCTGATCACTGTATACATACCCGGGGCTTCCTCTAGCCCCTCCAGGCTGATCACTGTATACATACCCGGGGCTTCCTCCAGGCTGATCACTGTATACATAACTGGGGCTTCCTCCAGGCTGATCACTGTATACATACCTGGGTCTTCCTCCAGCACCCTCCAGGCTGATCACTGTACACATACATACCTGGGGTTTCCTCCAGGCTGATCACTGTATACATACCTGGGGCTTCGTCCAGCCCCCTCCAGGTTGATCACTGTATGCATACCTGGGGTTTCCTCCAGCCCTCTCCAGGCTGATCACTCTATACATACCCGGGGCTTCCTCCAGGATGATCACTGTATACATACCTGGGGCTTCGTCCAGCCCCCTCCAGGCTGATCACTGTATACATACCCGAGGCTTCATCTAGCCCCCTCCATGCTGATCACTGTATACATACCCGGGGCTTCCTCCAACCCCCTCCAGGCTGATCACTCTTTATATACCTGGGGATTCCTCCAGCCTCCTGTAGGCTGATTACTGTATACAAGCCTGGGGCTTCCTCCAGCCTCCTCCAGGCTGATCACTGTATACATACCTGGGGTTTCCTCCAGCTCCCTCCAGACTGATCACTGTATACATACCCGGGGCTTCCTCCAGCCTCCTCCAAGCTGATCACTGTATACATACCTGGGGCTTCCTCCAGCCCCCTCCAGGCTGATCGCTGTATACATACCTGGGGATTCCTCCAGGCTGATCACTGTATACATACCTGGGGATTCCTCCAGGCTGATCACTGTATACACACCTACGTCTTCCTCCAGCCCCTCCAGACTGATCACTGTATACATACCTGGGGCTTCCTCCAGCCCCCTCCAGGCTGATCGCTGTATACATACCTGGGGATTCCTCCAGCCCCCTCCAGGCTGATCGCTGTATACATACCTGGGGATTCCTCCAGGCTGATCACTGTATACATACCTGGGGATTCCTCCAGGCTGATCACTGTATACACACCTACGTCTTCCTCCAGCCCCTCCAGACTGATCACTGTATACATACCCAGGACTTGTACACAGCTGCCCACTCACTGCAGTGAAGGAGACGCTTGAAAGGATTTAGGGGTTTCTGGTTATTCCTGAAGTCAGATTTCAGTGCAGGTTTGGAGCACCCCCGGTGGTGGGATGAGAAGCTGCAGGTTTGGAGCTCCCCCGGTGGTGGGATGAGAAGCTGCAGGTTTGGAGCGCCCCCGGTGGTGGGATGAGAAGCTGCAGGTTTGGAGCACCCCCGGTGGTGGGATGAGAAGCTGCAGGTTTGGAGCTCCCCCGGTGGTGGGATGAGAAGCGGCAGGTTTGGAGCGCCCCCGGTGGTGGGATGAGAAGCTGCAGGTTTGGAGCACCCCCGGTGGTGAGATGAGAAGCTGCAGGTTTGGAGCTCCCCCGGTGGTGGGATGAGAAGCTGCAGGTTTGGAGCGCCCCCGGTGATGGGATGAGAAGCTGCAGGTTTGGAGCGCCCCCGATGGTGGGATGAGAAGCTGCAGGTTTGGAGCGCCCCCGGTGGTGGGATGAGAAGCTGCAGGTTTGGAGCTCCCCCAGTGGTGAGATGAGAAGCTGCAGGTTTGGAGCGCCCCCGGTGGTAGGATGAGAAGCTGCAGGTTTGGAGCGCCCCCGGTGGTGGGATGAGAGGCCGCAGGTTTGGAGCGCCCCCGGTGGTGGGATGAGAAGCTGCAGGTTCGGAGCGCCCCCAGTGGTGGGATGAGAGGCTGCAGCTCCTGTGGTTTCTCACACTTGTGGTTGGGGATATTTGCTGCAGGTTTGGAGTGCCCCCGGTGGTGAGATGAGAAGCTGCAGGTTTGGAGCACCCCCGGTGGTGAGATGAGAAGCTGCAGGTTTGGAGCGCCCCCGGTGGTAGGATGAGCAGCTGCAGGTTTGGAGCTCCCCCAGTGGTGGGATGAGAAGCTGCAGGTTTGGAGTGCCCCCGGTGGTGAGATGAGAAGCTGCAGGTTTGGAGCACCCCCGGTGGTGAGATGAGAAGCTGCAGGTTTGGAGCGCCCCCGGTGGTAGGATGAGCAGCTGCAGGTTTGGAGCTCCCCCAGTGGTGGGATGAGAAGCTGCAGGTTTGGAGCGCCCCTGGTGGTGGGATGAGAGGCTGCAGGTTTGGAGCGCCCCCGGTGGTGGGATGAGAGGCTGCAGCTCCTGTGGTTTCTCACACTTGGGGTTGGGGATATTTGCTGCAGGTTTGGAGCTCCCCTGGTGGTGAGATGAGAAGCTGCAGGTTTGGAGCACCCCCGGTGGTGAGATGAGAAGCTGCAGGTTTGGAGCGCTCCCGGTGGTAGGATGAGAAGCTGCAGGTTTGGAGCTCCCCCAGTGGTGGTATGAGAAGCTGCAGGTTTGGAGCGCCCCCGGTGGTGGGATGAGAGGCTGCAGGTTTGGAGCACCCCCGGTGGTGGGATAAGAAGCTGCAGGTTTGGAGCACCCCCGGTGGTGGGATGAGAAGCTGCAGGTTTGGAGCGCCCCCGATGGTGGGATGAGAAGCTGCAGGTTTGGAGCACCCCCGGTGGTGGGATGAGAGGCTGCAGGTTTGGAGCGCCCCCAGTGGTGGGATGAGAGGCTGCAGCTCCTGTGGTTTCTCACACTTGGGGTTGGGGATATTTGCTGCAGGTTTGGAGTGCCCCCGGTGGTGAGATGAGAAGCTGCAGGTTTGGAGCACCCCCGGTGGTGAGATGAGAAGCTGCAGGTTTGGAGCTCCCCCGGTGGTGGGATGAGAAGCTGCAGGTTTGGAGCGCCCCCGGTGGTGGGATGAGAAGCTGCAGGTTTGGAGCACCCCCGGTGGTGAGATGAGAAGCTGCAGGTTTGGAGCTCCCCCGGTAGTGGGATGAGAAGCTGCAGCTCCTGTGGTTTCTCATACTTGTGGTTGGGGATATTCGCTGCAGGTTTGGAGCGCCCCCGGTGGTAGGATGAGAAGCTGCAGGTTTGGAGCTCCCCCAGTGGTGGGATGAGAAGCTGCAGGTTTGGAGCGCCCCCGGTGGTGGGATGAGAAGCTGCAGGTTTGGAGCACCCCCGGTGGTGAGATGAGAAGCTGCAGGTTTGGAGCGCCCCCGGTGGTGGGATGAGAAGCTGCAGGTTTGGAGCACCCCCGGTGGTGAGATGAGAAGCTGCAGGTTTGGAGCTCCCCCAGTGGTGGGATGAGAAGCTGCAGGTTTGGAGCTCCCCCAGTGGTGGGATGAGAAGCTGCAGGTTTGGAGCGCCCCCGGTGGTGGGATGAGAGGCTGCAGGTTTGGAGCACCCCCAGTGGTGGGATGAGAAGCTGCAGGTTTGGAGCGCCCCCGGTGGTGGGATGAGAAGCTGCAGCTCCTGTGGTTTCTCATACTTGTGGTTGGGGATATTCGCTGCAGGTTTGGAGCGCCCCCGGTGGTAGAATGAGAAGCTGCAGGTTTGGAGCTCCCCCAGTGGTGGGATGAGAAGCTGCAGGTTTGGAGCGCCCCCGGTGGTGGGATGAGAGGCTGCAGGTTTGGAGCACCCCCAGTGGTGGGATGAGAAGCTGCAGGTTTGGAGCGCCCCCGGTGGTGGGATGAGAAGCTGCAGCTCCTGTGGTTTCTCACACTTGGGGTTGGGGATATTTGCTGCAGGTTTGGAGCTCCCCCGCTGGTGAGATGAGAAGCTGCAGATTTAGAGCGCCCCCGGTGGTGGGATGAGAAGCTGCAGCTCCTGTGGTTTCTCATACTTGTGGTTGGGGATATTCGCTGCAGGTTTGGAGCGCCCCCGGTGGTAGGATGAGAAGCTGCAGGTTTGGAGCTCCCCCAGTGGTGGGATGAGAAGCTGCAGGTTTGGAGCGCCCCCGGTGGTGGGATGAGAAGCTGCAGGTTTGGAGCTCCCCCAGTGGTGGGATGAGAAGCTGCAGGTTTGGAGCGCCCCCGGTGGTGGGATGAGAGGCTGCAGGTTTGGAGCACCCCCGGTGGTGAGATGAGAAGCTGCAGGTTTGGAGCTCCCCCAGTGGTGGGATGAGAAGCTGCAGGTTTGGAGCGCCCCCGAGGGTGGGATGAGAAGCTGCAGGTTTGGAGCACCCCCGGTGGTGAGATGAGAAGCTGCAGGTTTGGAGCGCCCCCGGTGGTAGGATGAGAAGCTGCAGGTTTGGAGCTCCCCCAGTGGTGGGATGAGAAGCTGCAGGTTTGGAGCGCTCCTGGTGGTGGGATGAGAGGCTGCAGGTTTGGAGCGCCTCCAGTGGTGGGATGAGAAGCTGCAGCTCCTGTGGTTTCTCATACTTGTGGTTGGGGATATTCGCTGCAGGTTTGGAGCGCCCCCGGTGGTAGGATGAGAAGCTGCAGGTTTGGAGCTCCCCCAGTGGTGGGATGAGAAGCTGCAGATTTGGAGCGCCCCCGGTGGTGGGATGAGAGGCTGCAGGTTTGGAGCACCCCCGGTGGTGAGATGAGAAGCTGCAGGTTTGGAGCGCCCCCGGTGGTAGGATGAGAAGCTGCAGGTTTGGAGCTCCCCCAGTGGTGGGATGAGAAGCTGCAGGTTTGGAGCGCTTCCGGTGGTGGGATGAGAGGCTGCAGGTTTGGAGCTCCCCCGGTGGTGGGATGAGAGGCTGCAGCTCCTGTGGTTTCTCATACTTGTGGTTGGGGATATTTGCTGCAGGTTTGGAGCTCCCCTGGTGGTGGGATGAGAGGCTGCAGGTTTGGAGCGCCCCCGGTGGTGGGATGAGAAGCTGCAGGTTCGGAGCGCCCCCAGTGGTGGGATGAGAAGCTGCAGCTCCTGTGGTTTCTCATACTTGTGGTTGGGGATATTTGCTGCAGGTTTGGAGCGCCCCCAGTGGTGGGATGAGAGGCTGCAGGTTCGGAGCGCCCCTGGTGGTGGGATGAGAAGCTGCAGCTCCTGTGGTTTCTCATACTTGTGGTTGGGGATATTTGCAGGTTTCTATACATTACAGGTCACTGAGCCTCACCTGCCCGTCTCCTGGAATGTGCCCAGCCCTGTATAAAGCTACCCTGCAGATTATACTAATATTGACTTGCACATTCCTCCTCCTCTATGATGGAAATACAGCAGCAATGTGGCCTGCGCACCATCCCTGCAGGTGAATGACCCTGAATACCGCCATCCGCAGTCTTTCTGTTTTATCTACTTCCAGGCTTGGTGAGCCGCCTGCTGCTGTGGAGGTTGTGTGCAGAGGGTGGAGCTATGTACTTGTGTCAGGTGACGTGCTGCCCCTGTGACACAGAGTCCACTATCCCTCAGATCAGTGGAATGTGGTCAGGTGACGTGGTGCCCCTGTGACACAGAGAGTCCACAATACCTCAGAACAGTGGAATGTGGTCAGGTGACGTGGTGCCCCTGTGGCACAGTCCACAATCCCTCAGAACAGTGGAATGTGGTCAGGTGACGTGGTGCCCCTGTGGCACAGTCCACAATCCCTCAGAACAGTGGAATGTGGTCAGGTGACATGGTGCCCCTGTGGCACAGAGAGTCCACAATCCCTCAGATCAGTGGAATGTGGTCAGGTGACGTGGTGCCCCTGTGGCACAGAGTCCACAATCCCTCAGAACAGTGGAATGTGGTCAGGTGACGTGGTGCCCCTGTGGCACAGTCCACAATACCTCAGAACAGTGGAATGTGGTCAGGTGACGTGGTGCCCCTGTGGCACAGTCCACAATCCCTCAGAACAGTGGAATGTGGTCAGGTGACATGGTGCCCCTGTGGCACAGAGTCCACTATCCCTCAAAACAGTGGAATGTGGTCAGGTGACATGGTGCCCCTGTGGCACAGAGAGTCCACAATCCCTCAGATCAGTGGAATGTGGTCAGGTGACATGGTGCCCTGTGACACAGAGAGTCCACAATCCCTCAGATCATTGGAATGTGGTCAGGTGACGTGGTGCCCTGTGACAGAGAGTCCACAATACCTCAGAACAGTGGAATGTGGTCAGGTGACGTGGTGCCCCTGTGACAGAGAGTCCACAATCCCTCAGATCAGTGGAATGTGGGCAGGTGACATGGTGCCCCTGTGGCACAGAGAGTCCACAATCCCTCAGATCAGTGGAATGTGGTCAGGTGACGTGGTGCCCCGTGACACAGAGAGTCCACAATCCCTCAGATCAGTGGAATGTGGTCAGGTGACATGGTGCCCCTGTGGCACAGAGAGCCCACAATCCATCAGAACAGTGGAATGTGGTCAGGTGACGTGGTGCCCCTGTGACAGAGAGTCCACAATCCCTCAGATCAGTGGAATGTGGTCAGGTGACGTGGTGCCCCGTGACACAGAGAGTCCACAATCCCTCAGATCAGTGGAATGTGGTCAGGTGACATGGTGCCCCTGTGGCACAGAGTCCACTATCCCTCAGATCAGTGGAATGTGGTCAGGTGACGTGGTGCACCTGTGGCACAGAGAGTCCACAATCCCTCAGATCAGTGGAATGTGGTCAGGTGACGTGGTGCCCCTGTGGCACAGAGTCCACAATCCATCAGATCAGTGGAATGTGGTCAGGTGACGTGGTGCCCTGTGGCACAGAGAGTCCACAATCCCTCAGAACAGTGGAATTTGGTCAGGTGACATGGTGCCCTGTGACACAGATAGTCCACAATACCTCAGAACAGTGGAATTTGGTCAGGTGACGTAGTGCCCTGTGGCACAGAGAGTCCAGAATCCATCAGATCAGTGGAATGTGGTCAGGTGACATGGTGCCCTGTGACACAGATAGTCCACAATACCTCAGAACAGTGGAATGTGGTCAGGTGACATGGTGCCCTGTGGCACAGAGAGTCCAGAATCCATCAGAACAGTGGAATGTGGTCAGGTGACGTGGTGCCCCTGTGGCACAGAGAGTCCACAATCCCTCAGATCAGTGGAATGTGGTCAGGTGACGTGGTGCCCCTGTGGCACAGAGTCCACAATCCATCAGATCAGTGGAATGTGGTCAGGTGACATGGTGCCCTGTGACACAGTCCACAATCCCTCAGATCAGTGGAATGTGGTCAGGTGACGTGGTGCCCCGTGACACAAAGAGTCCACAATCCCTCAGATCAGTGGAATGTGGTCAGGTGACGTAGTGCCCTGTGGCACAGAGAGTCCAGAATCCATCAGATCAGTGGAATGTGGTCAGGTGACATGGTGCCCCTGTGGCACAGAGTCCACTATAGCAACAAAAATTATTTGTCTATCTCAACTCACCCGTAAATACCGTTCATAACTGTATTTAAACAGGAGCAGCTGCATGTACAAGTAGGTCAATTATCTTAGAAAAAAGCTCATGCTGCCGCTCAGAACTTGAAAAATGTATGAAACCTTTATTAAGCACAACAATAAATCACTGACCACCCTAAAAACAATTGACACAGAGAGTCCACTATCCCTCAGAACAGTGGAATGTGGTCAGGTGACATGGTGCCCCTGTGGCACAGAGAGTCCACAATCCCTCAGAACAGTGGAATGTGGTCAGGTGACGTGGCGATGTCATCACTGGTCCCCGCAACTGGCGATGTCCTCACTGGTCCGCCCAACTGGCGATGTCCTCACTGGTCCGCCCAACTGGCGATGTCCTCACTGGTCCGCCCAACTGGCGATGTCCTCACTGGTCCCCCCAACTGGCGATGTCATCACTGGTCCCCCCAACTGGCGATGTCCTCACTGGTCCGCCCGACTCGCTAGGCCTTCACTGGTCCCCCCAACTGGCGATGTCATCACTGGTCCGCCTGACTTGTGATACCATAGCTGGTTTTTTAAAGTGACTAAAGGTGGCGAAGTGCTGGTGTTGGACAGTGGAAAATGCTGCACCCCTCAATTGGGAAAACCTTTTCTTGTTTCGAATCAGAAATCGATAAGGTGGAGATCTTCCTGATCGCTGCGCCATAAGCTTAGTGATTGTGCTATTTGTTTGTGAACCATGCAGGAGGGCGGAGGCGCAGAAATAAAAATCTCTGCGAATATAAAGACATAAATACATGAGGCATCTTCCCTCCCCAGATGAGCCAACCAGGGGTTACATCAGATCAGATTTATTCATCTCATGGCGTTTGTCGTTTCTCCGCACGTTCCTTAGCTCAGTAAAGTGACTTGGGGAATTCAGTTTGCAGCCTGGGTGCCATTTTTGTCACACAGGCTAGCGTGGTTCCCCCACAGGGACAGCCCCGGCTTCCACATAATAATGTGGTCCCCACTTAGGCTGATTGACACTTTAATAAACAGTTTTGCTACAATAACAGCACTTTTTCTTTGCTTTCAGGCTCATTGCCACATCTCACTGCGATCACACGTAGAATTTTTATTTTGAGTTTGGCCGTTGGGTTGTAGCTGTCAATGTAGTTGTGGGCATCTTCCCAGTGACAGGTCCTCTTCAGCTCTCCTTTGTATTGTTCCTGTGTTCCAGTTCAATGTGATTACCTGGAATCCTGAGCACATAATCACCTTCTCTCTGGCAGCGCTGGTCGCAGTCCCCTCACATGCACTGATGGCCTCCCCCGGATGACACATGAGTGACAGCAGCCTCCCTCGGAGGATAGACTCCCCAGCACACGCATGTGACAGCAGCCATAGCAGGATAGACTCCCCAGCACATGTATGTGACAGCAGCCATAGCCTCTCTCGGAGGATAGACTCTCCAGCACATGTATGTGACAGCAGCCTCCCCTGGAGGATAGACTCTCCAGCACACATACGTGACAGCAGCAATAGCCTCCCTCGGAGGATAGACTCCCCAGCACATGTATGTGACAGCAGCCTCCCCCGGAGGATAGTCTCTCCAGCACATGCATGTGACAGCAGCCATAGCCTCTCCTGGAGGACAGACTCTCCAGCACATGTATGTGACAGCAGCCTCTCCAGGAGGATAGACTCTCCAGCACATGTATGTGACAGCAGCCTCTCCTGGAGGATAGACTCCCCAGCACACGCATGTGACAGCAACCTCCGCCAGAGGATAGACTCTCCAGCACATGTATGTGACAGCAGCCTCTCCTGGATGATAGACTCCCCAGCACACGCATGTGACAGCAGCCTCCCTCAGAGGATAGTCTCCCCAGCACACGCATGTGACAGCAGCCTCCCTCAGAGGATAGACTCCCCAGCACACGCATGTGACAGCAGCCTCTCCTGGAGGATAGATTCTCTCCAGCACACGCATGTAACAGCAGCCTCTCTAGGAGGATAGACTCCCCAGCACACGCATGTGACAGCAGCCATAGCCTCTCCTGGAGGATAGACTCCCCAGCACATGTATGTGACAGCAGCCTCCCCTGGAGGACAGACTCCCCAGCACACGCATGTGACAGCAGCCTCTCCTGGAGGATAGACTCCCCAGCACACGTATGTGACAGCAGCCTCTCCTGGATGATAGACTCCCCAGCACACGCATGTGACAGCAGCCTCCCTCAGAGGATAGCCTCCCAAGCACACGCATGTGACAGCAGCCTCTCTCGGAGGATAGACTCCCCAGCACACGTATGTGACAGCAGCCTCTCCTTGAGGACAGACTCTCCAGCACACGTATGTGACAGCAGCCTCTCCTGGAGGACAGACTCCCCAGCACACGCATGTGACAGCAGCCTCCCCTGGAGTATAGACTCTGCAGCACACGCATGTGACAGCAGCCTCTCCTGGAGGATAGACTCCCCAGCACACGTATGTGACAGCAGCCTCTCCTGGAGGATAGACTCCCCAGCACACGTATGTGACAGCAGCCTCTCCTGGAGGACAGACTCCCCAGCACATGTGACTGCAGCCTCTCATGGAGGATAGACTCCCCAGCACACGCATGTGAAAGCAGCCTCCCTCAGAGGATAGACTCCCCAGCACACTCATGTGACAGCAGCCTCTCCTGGAGGACAGACTCCCCAGCACACGTATGTGACAGCAGCCTCTCCTGGAGGATAGACTCTCCAGCACACGCATGTGACAGCAGCCTCTCCTGGAGGACAGACTCCCCAGCACATGTATGTGACAGCAGCCTCTCCTGGAGGACAGACTCTCCAGCACATGTATGTGACAGGCAGGCAGGGAGAGCAGCTTCCTCTTGATGGTAATCTGAGACTTTTCCGTTACATGAGGCTCTCAAACAAAAGCTTGTAATTCCATCAGCTTTGTTGTGGAGCGTACATTGTGTGCAGCCACGCTAGCAGAGCCCCCTGTGCAGCCAGCCTCTGACCCCCATCCACTCCTGTGTCCTCAGACTTGCTGCTGTTAGGGGGGAAGCCCTCCACCCTCTCCTGGGCAGCTTTGGTACAGCCTCCTTTACAATGTCTTATGCTAATCAAGTGACATCACCACTAAATACACAGAGTGGCTTCTGATTAAGTGGCAGAGCAGCCAGGCGTGTGGAGGTGCAGGAGGTGCAGGAGGTGGATTGTGGCTGGGAACTCCCTGGCGTGCTGAGGTCTCCCCCCTCCCGTGTGCTGCTCTGAGCCCCCCTGCGTCCTGCACTGACCCCCCCCCCCCCCCCCCCCATTGGAGATGGAAAGCCTGGCTGGTACTTGTAGTGCTCACATCCTGACCTAGACTTCCTGCTGGATTTTTCACACTTGATTTAACCCTTTGCGTTCTGCGCCTCTGAGCTGTCTGGATATTTGTTTGGAGGTCTCTGCAGTTTATGAATCTCATAGCTCTCCGACTCCAATGGAGCTGCAAAGGACCTCTAGCTTATCAGGGCCATTGTCCGCTCCGGGATACACAGCACAGGTCCCCTTCAACTACAACCAGCTAGAGGGGAGGTTCAAGCAGTTACAAGGTAAGCTGCCGCATTGCTGGCCTTGTTGTTGGGTTGCTATGAGATGTGTGTGAATTATGCAAGGCATACTGACAGCGCTGGAAATCTGGCCTCATTGCATTCATCCTGCTTTATCTGTAATGTGAGTGTAATAAATCTCACAGCTCACTGGCTGTCAGTCCTGTGCTCACAGACCCCCATGCTGAGGAATGGCTGGGGGGAGACAATGGATGGGAAGGAGGGCTCTTTTGTGTGGCATCTGCTGGGGACAGCCCAGGGCAGTGACATGGCAGCCATTGAGAGATAAGCTTTACCTGCCAGGCCACTGCTGTGACAGTTCCCAGGG
>NC_090649.1:502754419-502771919 GCF_040937935.1 Hyperolius riggenbachi
GTGCTGGGAGACCCCATGCTGGTGGCTGTGCTGGGAGACCCCCATGCTGGTGGCTGTGCTGGGAGACCCCCATGCTGGTGGCTGTGCTGGGAGACCCCCATGCTGGTGGCTGTGCTGGGAGACCCCATGCTGGTGGCTGTGCTGGGAGACCCCATGCTGGTGGCTGTGCTGGGAGACCCCATGCTGGTGGCTGTGCTGGGAGACCCCATGCTGGTGGCTGCTGCATGGCTGGGCAGGCCGGAAGAGTGTCAGCTTATCCTTGTCGCTTTGCCTACGGATTCTGTTATGAATTTATTGCTGATTGCTGTATCTGTAGATATACTGCACGTTGCTATACCTCAACCTTTATCCATTGAATTGCATGGCCATAAATGTGCACAAAACTATAGCAAAGTTGTAGTCAGTCACCGACCTGAGCCAGTGCAATATTTCCAGACATACACTTCCTGGTCAGACTCCAGATCATGTGCTTTGGTTGTCAGTTCACCAGTTCTCACCATTTGTCGTCATTTCTCACCAGTTCTCACCATTAGTCACCAGTTCTCACCATTTGTCGTCATTTCTCACCAGTTCTCACCATTAGTCACCAGTTCTCACCATTTCTCACCAGTTCTCACCATTTTTCACCAGTTCTCACCATTTCTCACCAGTTCTCACCATTTCTCACCAGTTCTCACCAGTTCTCACCATTTCTCACCAGTTCTCACCATTTCTCACCAGTTCTCACCATTTGTCACCAGTTCTCACCATTTGTCACCATTCTCACCAGTTCTCACCATTTGTCGTCATTTCTCACCATTTGTCACCATTCTCACCAGTTCTCACCATTTGTCGTCATTTGTCACCATTTCTCACCATTTGTCACCATTTCTCACCATTTGTCACCAGTTCTCACCAGTTCTCACCAGTTCTCACCAGTTCTCACCAGTTCTCACCAGTTCTCACCAGTTCTCACCAGTTCTCACCATTTGTCACCATTTGTCATCATTTCTCACCATTTCTCACCATTTCTCACCATTTCTCACCATTTCTCACCATTTGTCACCATTTGTCACCAGTTCTCACCAGTTCTCACCAGTTCTCACCAGTTCTCACCAGTTCTCACCAGTTCTCACCAGTTCTCACCATTTGTCACCAGTTCTCACCATTTGTCACCAGTTCTCACCATTTGTCACCATTTCTCACCGCTGCTCTGCAGATGTTCCTCTTCAGGAAAAATCTGCTGCGTCTGTCTGGTGTTTCCGGAAGGTTCATCTGTAGGACAAAACCAAGCCGTCTTGGGCCTGGAGCCCACTAGCAGTAGAGTACTGAGCTTTTTCTGAGCACTTGTGATTTGAGAAGCTCTTGCTAATGTAATGCTATGGGTCAGAAGCTAGTTTACGTTGTATTTGCTTACTAGTGTTACTACACTTGGGTTCCTCGTGTGGGTGGGAGGGGGTGTGCGGTGAATTCCCCACCGGTGAGCTCTTCCTTGTCTAGTGCTCCTCCTGGGCGTTGTACAAGCAGCCTCCCTATGGAGTTTCATGTGAGCACCGGGGTCGCTGTCCTCAGACTCAGAGACTTTGTTTTTACCACCAAGTAACGCCTCTGTGTGTCAGACGTTACCTGCGTGATGCTACCAAAGGCTGCACGTAATGTCGGGAGGCGGAGCTTCCCAACAAGATAACAGTCCAGCCCCGGTGTTGCCCAGGTATGTATTTGGCTATTGGCTCCACCCACTTTTTTCAGCCTTCACACACAGGCGCTTGATGACGAAGTTTATGAACTTTCGGGTTCCCCTGCATTGATATTTTAAATTTTCCCATTGAAATCAAACATGATTGGCTGTTTCTGGCTCTGCCCCCTTTTCTGAATTTGAACCCCAGTCACCCAATGACCGTCTGTTGCAGGTTTTAGGCTTCTGCTATTAACAGTGCAAGAATGGCAGTAATTTAAATATTGCCTTGAAAATCAACAGGAATTTTGATTGGCTGTTGCAGGCTCCACCCACTTTCCTGAATATTAATCCCAGTCACCCAGTGACCAACTGTGCAAAGTTTGAGACCCCTGCGATTAACAGTGTAACAATGGCTGGAGTTACTTTTTCCCTTTGAAAATGAATGGCTGAAATTTGATTGGCTGTTATATGCTCCTCCCACTTTTCCTGGCTTTGTGACCTCGATCACCAAGTGACCAACTGTGCCAAGTGTGGGGACTCTGGCTTGATTACTGTGAGAATGGCAGCCTTTTACATTTTTTCCATTGACTTGAATGGGTGAAATCTGATTCGCTGTTTGTAGCTCCACCCACGTGTGCAGGGGGGACGCGAGACCTCCAGAACATAACATCCCAGGTAGTAAAGGATCTGTATACCAAGTTTAGCTGAAATTGGTGAAGGCGTTTCCGAGTGATGGCGGTGCACGCATACACGCACGCATATACGCACGCACGCATATACACACGCACGCACGCATATACACACGCACGCACACACGCATATACACACGCACGCACACACGCATATACACACGCACGCACGCACGCACGCATATACACACGCACGCACGCATATACACACGCACACACGCATATACACACGCACGCACGCATATACGCACGCACGCATATACACACGCACGCACGCATATACGCACGCACGCACGCATATACGCACGCACGCATATACGCACGCACGCACGCACGCATATACGCACGCACGCACATACACACGCACACACGCACGCACGCACGCATATACACACGCACGCACGCACGCATATACACACGCACGCACGCATATACACACGCACACACGCATATACACACGCACGCACGCATATACGCACGCACGCATATACACACGCACGCACGCATATACGCACGCACGCACGCATATACGCACGCACGCACGCATATACGCACGCACATACACACGCACGCACGCATATACGCATGCACGCATATACGCACGCACGCATACACACGCACACACGCACGCATACACACGCACGCACGCACGCATATACGCACGCATATACACACGCACGCACGCATATACACACGCACGCACGCATATACACACGCACGCACGCATATACACACGCACGCATATACGCACGCACGCATATACGCACGCACGCATATACGCACGCATATACGCACGTATGTATATATGCACGCATATACGCACGCACGCATATACGCACGCATATACGCACGTATGTATATATGCACGCATATACGCACGCACGCATATGCACGCATATGCACGCATATACACACGCACGCACGCATATACGCACGCACGCATATACGCACGCACGCATATACACACGCACGCACGCATATACACACGCATATACGCACGCACTCGCAGGCACACGGTTATATGTATAGATGATAGACCTGATGATATGACAGAAGGCCTCTGAACATTGGACTGTAGTTGTATCTCTGGGAGCTCCGACATATGACTGTCTCCTGACCGCCCAACACGAGACTCTGATTCCTGTCAGCTCCTCTCGGAGAGTGCGTGAGATAAAGGGGCTCTCCGCTCTCACAACTTCCTGTCAGCTCCTCTCGGAGAGTGCGTGAGATAAAGGGGCTCTCCGCTCTCACAACTTCCTGTCAGCTCCTCTCGGAGAGTGCGTGAGATAAAGGGGCTCTCCGCTCTCACAACTTCCTGTCAGCTCCTCTCGGAGAGTGCGTGAGATAAAGGGGCTCTCCGCTCTCACAACTTCCTGCCAGGCAGCTCCTCTCGGAGAGTGCGTGAGATAAAGGGGCTCTCCGCTCTCACAACTTCCTGTCAGATCCTCTCTGAGAGTGCGTGAGATAAAGGGGTTCTCCGCTCTCACAACTTCCTGTCAGCTCCTCTCTGAGAGTGCGTGAGATAAAGGCGCTCTCCGCTCTCACAACTTCCTGTCCGCTCCTCTCTGAGAGTGCGTGAGATAAAGGGGCTCTCCGCTCTCACAACTTCCTGTCAGCTCCTCTCTGAGAGTGCGTGAGATAAAGGGGCTCTCCGCTCTCACAACTTCCTGTCAGATCCTCTCTGAGAGTGCGTGAGATAAAGGGGTTCTCCGCTCTCACAACTTCCTGTCAGCTCCTCTCTGAGAGTGCGTGAGATAAAGGCGCTCTCCGCTCTCACAACTTCCTGTCCGCTCCTCTCTGAGAGTGCGTGAGATAAAGGGGCTCTCCGCTCTCACAACTTCCTGCCAGGCAGCTCCTCTCTGAGAGTGCGTGAGATAAAGGGGCTCTCCGCTCTCACAACTTCCTGTCAGCTCCTCTCTGAGAGTGCGTGAGATAAAGGGGCTCTCCGCTCTCACAACTTCCTGTCAGATCCTCTCTGAGAGTGCGTGAGATAAAGGGGTTCTCCGCTCTCACAACTTCCTGTCCGCTCCTCTCTGAGAGTGCGTGAGATAAAGGCGCTCTCCGCTCTCACAACTTCCTGTCCGCTCCTCTCTGAGAGTGCGTGAGATAAAGGGGCTCTCCGCTCTCACAACTTCCTGTCAGCTCCTCTCGGAGAGTGCGTGAGATAAAGGGGCTCTCCGCTCTCACAACTTCCTGTCCGCTCCTCTCTGAGAGTGCGTGAGATAAAGGGGCTCTCCGCTCTCACAACTTCCTGTCAGCTCCTCTCGGAGAGTGCGTGAGATAAAGGGGCTCTCCGCTCTCACAACTTCCTGTTCGCTCCTCTCTGAGAGTGCGTGAGATAAAGGGGCTCTCCGCTCTCACAACTTCCTGTCAGCTCCTCTCAGGGAGTGCGTGAGATAAAGGGGCTCTCCGCTCTCACAACTTCCAGACCCGCTCCTCTCGGAGAGTGCGTGAGATAAAGGGGTTCTCCTTTCTCACAACTTCCTGACCGCTCCTCTCGGAGAGTGCGTGAGATAAAGGGGCTCTCCGCTCTCACAACTTCCTGTCAGCTCCTCTCTGAGAGTGCGTGAGATAAAGGGGCTCTCCGCTCTCACAACTTCCTGTCAGATCCTCTCTGAGAGTGCGTGAGATAAAGGGGTTCTCCGCTCTCACAACTTCCTGTCCGCTCCTCTCTGAGAGTGCGTGAGATAAAGGCGCTCTCCGCTCTCACAACTTCCTGCCAGGCAGCTCCTCTCTGAGAGTGCGTGAGATAAAGGGGCTCTCCGCTCTCACAACTTCCTGTCCGCTCCTCTCGGAGAGTGCGTGAGATAAAGGGGCTCTCCGCTCTCACAACTTCCTGTCAGCTCCTCTCGGAGAGTGCGTGAGATAAAGGGGCTCTCCGCTCTCACAACTTCCTGTTCGCTCCTCTCGGAGAGTGCGTGAGATAAAGGGGCTCTCCGCTCTCACAACTTCCTGTCAGCTCCTCTCAGGGAGTGCGTGAGATAAAGGGGCTCTCCGCTCTCACAACTTCCAGACCCGCTCCTCTCGGAGAGTGCGTGAGATAAAGGGGTTCTCCTTTCTCACAACTTCCTGTCCGCTCCTCTCGGAGAGTGCGTGAGATAAAGGGGCTCTCCGCTCTCACAACTTCCTGTCAGCTCCTCTCGGAGAGTGCGTGAGATAAAGGGGCTCTCCGTTCTCACAACTTCCTGTCCGCTCCTCTCTGAGAGTGCGTGAGATAAAGGGGCTCTCCGCTCTCACAACTTCCTGTCAGCTCCTCTCGGAGAGTGCGTGAGATAAAGGGGCTCTCCGCTCTCACAACTTCCTGTTCGCTCCTCTCTGAGAGTGCGTGAGATAAAGGGGCTCTCCGCTCTCACAACTTCCTGTCAGCTCCTCTCAGGGAGTGCGTGAGATAAAGGGGCTCTCCGCTCTCACAACTTCCAGACCTGCTCCTCTCGGAGAGTGCGTGAGATAAAGGGGTTCTCCTTTCTCACAACTTCCTGTCCGCTCCTCTCGGAGAGTGCGTGAGATAAAGGGGCTCTCCGCTCTCACAACTTCCTGTCAGCTCCTCTCGGAGAGTGCGTGAGATAAAGGGGCTCTCCGTTCTCACAACTTCCTGTCAGCTCCTCTCGGAGAGTGCGTGAGATAAAGGGGTTCTCCGCTCTCACAAGTGGCTCCAATAACATATATCTTATTAGTTAGATCCTGAAATTTTGATGCACAAATGAATGGATGAGTTTCCTCTTCCCTCCTGCCTGATTCACGTTGCAGCAGGTTACACAAGACAGGATTGCCTGAGAATTGTGGTTCAGACCCCTTCTACTTTCACCTTAGAAAAGTTGTGCTGAAGCTTGTTGATACATATTTTGTTTTTAATGGCTGAGCATTGTGTATCTTGCCGAGCGTTGTGTATCTTGCCAAACATTGGGTATCTCGCTAAGCATTGTGTGCCTTGCCGAGCGTTGTGTGCCTTGCCGAGCGTTGTGTATCTTGCCGAGCGTTGTGTATCTTGCCAAACATTGGGTATCTTGCCGAGAATTGTGTATCTTGCTGAGCATTGTGTATCTCGCCGAGCGTTGTGTGCCTTGCCGAGCGTTGTGTGCCTTGCCGAGCGTTGTGTGCCTTGCCGAGCGTTGTGTGCCTTGCCGAGCGTTGTGTGCCTTGCCGAGCGTTGTGTGCCTTGCCGAGCGTTGTGTGCCTTGCCGAGCGTTGTGTGCCTTGCCGAGCGTTGTGTGCCTTGCCGAGCGTTGTGTGCCTTGCCGAGCGTTGTGTGCCTTGCCGAGCATTGTGTATTTCTCTGAGCATTGTGTATTTCTCTGAGCATTGTGTATTTCTCTGAGCATTGTGTATCTTGCCGAGCATTGTGCATCTCTCTGAGTATTGTGTGCCTCGCCGAGCGTTGTGTGCCTCGCCGAGCGTTGTGTGCCTCGCCGAGCGTTGTGTGCCTCGCCGAGCGTTGTGTGCCTCGCCGAGCGTTGTGTGCCTCGCCGAGCGTTGTGTGCCTCGCCGAGCGTTGTGTGCCTCGCCGAGCGTTGTGTGCCTCGCCGAGCGTTGTGTGCCTCGCCGAGCGTTGTGTGCCTCGCCGAGCGTTGTGTGCCTCGCCGAGCGTTGTGTGCCTCGCCGAGCGTTGTGTGCCTCGCCGAGCGTTGTGTGCCTCGCCGAGCACAGAGATGGAAATGAAAGCAGAACTGTGGTGTGTTGTGGCTTCTACAGAATAACATTATAACGTCAGGCAGTGACAATGGGGACCTTCCTGTTTCAGTGACAGAGCTGAGCCTCTCCTATCCTATCCCAGCTCTTGCTCTGCGTTCTGCATAATCAGGGACAGTTACACAGACAGTAGAGATAAAGCACTGACTTCCTTTCCGAGAGTTCCCCCATGAGTGCATTTCCTGTAAGCGTTGGACTGCTTGTAGTCACATGACATTGCTTGGCCCGTCCAGCAGAGGGGGAGGAACTAGAATGACCCGTGATTGGCTTATTTATGGAGACAGATGGAAGAGCAGTTCTCGCCCAATGTGGCAGACACTCTATAGGGATTGTTCACCATTTGATAGGTCCATGTTCAGGCTGAATGAGTTTGCATACAGTGTTTGCATAATCCTGCATCCGCTCCAAATGACCATCCCTACTCCTAAAGTGTAACTGTCGGGCAGAACATACAAAATCAATTCTTTGTTTTTATCTGGTAAACAAGTAATAAGGATGCTAATCGGGCAATCCAAAAGGTAAAAATCATTATTATTTTTGTTATCCATAAAACCTCATTTCCCAGTTTCCCTGACTCTTACTTAGTACATCTGCTGCACGAAGGAAGTTGCAGGGCATGCTGGGTTTTCAGTTTTTCTTACTTACTTTCCTCTCAGACTTAACTAATGCAGCCTGATTGGTACAGACTAACAAGCCAGCTCATGGTGAACCAGAACTCATTGTGAGGGGCTACAATGGTCCTAAAAGCCCCCTTACTAAAATACTAAGGAAAACAAAAGTTTGCTTTCTTAAAACAGAAAGAATTTGTGATAATTCAGGTTGGAGTGAAGAGGGCTTTTAGGACCATTGTAGCCCCTCACACACTCCAATGAGTTCTGGGTCACCATCAGCTCGCTGGTTAGTCTGTACCTCTCGGTGTTACAAGCCCTACTGCACAGAGCGAAATTAATCTATGCCATGCACTGATGAGGATCAAATCATCCGAAACAGTCTGTATGCATGTTGGATTATTATGGCTCTGTACAAATTAACAAACTGACACATCATTGCATTCCAGCGCTTCTGGAGGTGTGTTTAGCTTCTAAGGGTAACAATGGTTAATTTGCATATATTCAGCAGTGATGCACTGGGAGACATCTCAAGCTCACTCCAACCTGAATTATCGCAAATTCTTTCTGTTTTAGGAAAGCAAACTTTTGTTTTCCGCAGCCTGATTGGCTGAAGCCTCTTTCCCTCCTGTTTCCCCTCCCACACCTCTGTCCCTCTCTGGCCAATATTTCTCATGCTGAGACGATGCACTTTCTATAGTGAAGGGCTGGCAATGCATACACAGTCAGGGAGAGGAGAGTAAGGGAGGAAATTACAGCAGGATTGGCTTCAAGATACACAGTCAAAATGGAAAATCACTAAAATCAAAATGTGGACAGTGCAATACATGTGTTCTGTAAGTAGAGCAAGTATTTATGTACTGAAAGCTCCACTTTAAAGGACACTTGAAGCAAGAGGGATATGAAGGCTGCCATCATCTAGCATCAATAAATCAATAAATAAAATAATAATCTGTGTGAGATTTTGGGTGCAATTCAATTAACTGCAAAGTAAAGGCTGTGATCGGGCTGTCTAGGATCGGAGGCAGGGAGACAATATGGAGCGGTGGGAAGAGATCATCCTCTCTGGCATGTCACCCACAATCCATGGAGGGGGAAGGGATTCTACAGGCAGAATTTATACCACACCTGACCTCCATACGTAGTACATTCCATTGTGTTGTAGCCCTGCACTGTGTGGCGCCCCTTATCCAATCACACTGTGACATCTCAGCGGCCATCTTGTAGCTCCTCCCTTGTTACCATGTTGTCTGCCCGGTATTGGGGGAAGAGTGATTACCAGGCAGGATATATACCACACCTGACCTCCATACGTAGTACATTCCATTGTGTTGTAGTCCTGCACTGTGTGGCGTCCCTCATCCAATCACACTGTGGCATCTCGGCGGCCATCTTTTAGCTCCTCCCTTGTGACCATGACGTCTGCCCGGTATTGAGGGAAGAGTGATTACCAGGCAGGATATATACCACACCTGACCTCCATACGTAGTGCATTCCATTGTGTTGTAGCCCTGCACTGTGTGGCTTCCCTCATCCAATCAAACTGTGACATCTCAGCGGCCATCTTGTAGCTCCTCCCTTGTGACCATGACGTCTGCCCGGTATTGGGGAAGAGTGATTACCAGGCAGGATATATACCACACCTGACCTCCATACGTAGTACATTCCATTGTGTTGTAGTCCTGCGGGGTGTGGCGTCCCTCATCCAATCACACTGTGACATCTCGGCGTCCATCTTGTAGCTCCTCCCTTGTGACCATGACGTCTGCCCGGTATTGGGGAAGAGTGATTACCAGGCAGGATATATACCACACCTGACCTCCATACGTAGTACATTCCATTGTCTTGTAGCCCTGCACTGTGTGGCGTCCCTCGTCTGCCCGCTTTCGGGGGAAGAGTGAAATGCCATCAGGTTAGGCTGTGAGTAATGCTGATGATAGGTTGTGACTTTACGATACTCCTGAAATGTGCACAGAGAGGCATTGTGAACACACACTGGAAACAAAGGCCATTCACTTTCATCCAGTGACCTTTGTACGGCAAGCCCTGAGCAGCCTCAGCTGGATCTGTTCCCATACAGGCCTGAATGCTCCACAATAACAGAGATCACAGGGCTGCTCTGCATGTCACATCACAGCCCATTCAAACCCAACATTATGTCCCTTACAGTAACTGCTACCTCAGGAAATGAAATTCTCCAACTGAAAACCCCTTTGTGCAGCTGTGCTTGCTACTCATGCACAGCCAATTTCCTGCTGGAAGAATCATGGCCTTGTATCTACTTCCTGTGAACTTCTAAGCCCCGCCTCCTCTGGTGGAGGTTGGTTTTGCTGGGATTCTGGGAAATGTAGTTTGTAGTTCTTCCTACACTTAAATGGCCAGCACTGGAGCTGAATCCGGGGAACAGAAGGCAAGCTGAGTGATCATGTTAGGCACGTTGGCCATTAAAGTTATGCTATCCAGCACTTTCCTTTGACGCGATTTACAGTGTATGCAGTTCTCCTCCTGATTGCTGTTGAATTTTGCCTCGATTTGTTCTGGGTAAACAGTGTTGAAAAGTGAAGATCTGGCTAAGGGACCCTTAGGGCGGCCATACGCTCATCGATTTGTGGCCAGCTCAATTCCTCTCTGATCGCTATCTGATCATCTAGGGAGCGATTCTCCCCATACACAGCACACAGATCTTCCATAGATATAACCATGAAAGATTATTGCAAATGTGTGGAAGTGCAGAGTTCAGCGCTATGAGAGCCGTGTGGCTTACCTCCGGAATGTGCGCTGGCGATACTCCGCTCTGAATCATTCTGTGTTATCCGATGTCAGCTGCCTGTGCAGTGTGGTCGGGACTCTCCTCACTGTACTATCAGGTGTGTCCAGTGGCTGCTGCTCTATATACCTATACTAACCTTCCTCTGACTCTCCTCACTGTACTATCAGGTGTGTCCAGTGGCTGCTGCTCCATATACCTATACTGACCTTCCTCTGACTCTCCTCACTATACTATCGGGTGTGTCCAGTGGCTGCTGCTCTATATACCTATACTGACCTTCCTCTGACTCTCCTCACTGTACTATCAGGTGTCCAGTGGTTGCTGCTCTATATACCTATACTGACCTTCCTCTGACTCTCCTCACTGTACTATCAGGTGTGTCCAGTGGCTGCTGCTCTATATACCTATACTAACCTTCCTCTGACTCTCCTCGCTGTACTATCAGGGGTGTCCAGTGGCTGCTGCTCCATATACCTATACTGACCTTCCTCTGACTCTCCTCGCTGTACTATCGGGTGTGTCCAGTGGCTGCTGCACTATATACCTATACTGACCTTCCTCTGACTCTCCTCACTGTACTATCCGGTGTGTCCAGTGACTGCTGCTCTATATTCTTATACTGACTTTCCTCTGACTCTCCTCACTGTACTATCAGGGGTGTCCAGTGACTGCTGCTCTATATACCTATACTGACCTTCCTCTGACTCTCCTCGCTGTACTATCGGGTGTTTCCAGTGGCTGCTGCTTTATATACCTATACTGACCTTCCTCTGACTCTCCTCACTGTACTATCAGGTGTGTCCAGTGGCTGCTGCTCTATATACCTATACTGACCTTCCTCTGACTCTCCTCACTGTACTATCAGGTGTGTCCAGTGGCTGCTGCTCTATATACCTATACTAACCTTCCTCTGACTCTCCTCACTGTACTATCAGGTGTGTCCAGTGACTGCTGCTCTATATACCTATACTAACCTTCCTCTGACTCTCCTCACTGTACTATCCGGTGTGTCCAGTGACTGCTGCTCTATATACCTATACTGACCTTCCTCTGACTCTCCTCGCTGTACTATCAGGTGTGTCCAGTGGCTGCTGCTCTATATACCTATACTAACCTTCCTCTGACTCTCCTCACTGTACTATCAGGTGTGTCCAGTGACTGCTGCTCTATATACCTATACTAACCTTCCTCTGACTCTCCTCGCTGTACTATCAGGGGTTTCCAGTGGCTGCTGCTCCATATACCTATACTGACCTTCCTCTGACTCTCCTCACTGTACTATCAGGGGTGTCCAGTGACTGCTGCTCTATATACCTATCCTGACCTTCCTCTGACTCTCCTCGCTGTACTATCAGGTGTGTCCAGTGGCTGCTGCTCTATATACCTATACTAACCTTCCTCTGACTCTCCTCACTGTACTATCAGGGGTGTCCAGTGGCTGCTGCTCTATATACCTATACTAACCTTCCTCTGACTCTCCACACTGTACTATCCGGTGTGTCAAGTGACTGCTGCTCTATATACCTATACTAACCTTCCTCTGACTCTCCTCACTGTACTATCAGGGGTGTCCAGTGACTGCTGCTCTATATACCTATACTGACCTTCCTCTGACTCTCCTCGCTGTACTATCGGGTGTGTCCAGTGGCTGCTGCTCTATATACCTATACTGACCTTCCTCTGACTCTCCTCACTGTACTATCCGGTGTGTCCAGTGGCTGCTGCTCTATATACCTATACTGACCTTCCTCTGACTCTCCTCACTGTACTATCGGGTGTGTCCAGTGGCTGCTGCTCTATATACCTATACTGACCTTCCTCTGACTCTCCTCGCTGTACTATCAGGTGTCCAGTGGCTGCTGCTCTATATACCTATACTGACCTTCCTCTGACTCTCCTCGCTGTACTATCGGGTGTGTCCAGTGGCTGCTGCTCTATATACCTATACTAACCTTCCTCTGACTCTCCTCACTGTACTATCAGGTGTGTCCAGTGGCTGCTGCTCTATATACCTATACTAACCTTCCTCTGACTCTCCTCACTGTACTATCAGGTGTGTCCAGTGGCTGCTGCTCCATATACCTATACTGACCTTCCTCTGACTCTCCTCACTGTACTATCGGGTGTGTCCAGTGACTGCTGCTCTATATACCTATACTGACCTTCCTCTGACTCTCCTCACTGTACTATCAGGTGTGTCCAGTGGCTGCTGCTCTATATACCTATACTGACCTTCCTCTGACTCTCCTCACTGTACTATCAGGTGTCCAGTGGCTGCTGCTCCATATACCTATACTAACCTTCCTCTGACTCTCCTCACTGTACTATCAGGTGTGTCCAGTGGCTGCTGCTCTATATACCTATACTGACCTTCCTCTGACTCTCCTCACTATACTATCAGGTGTGTCCAGTGGCTGCTGCTCTATATACCTATACTGACCTTCCTCTGACTCTCCTCACTGTACTATCAGGTGTCCAGTGGCTGCTGCTCCATATACCTATACTAACCTTTCTCTGACTCTCCTCACTGTACTATCAGGTGTGTCCAGTGGCTGCTGCTCTATATACCTATACTGACCTTCCTCTGACTCTCCTCACTGTACTATCAGGTGTCCAGTGGCTGCTGCTCCATATACCTATACTAACCTTCCTCTGACTCTCCTCACTGTACTATCAGGTGTGTCCAGTGGCTGCTGCTCTATATACCTATACTGACCTTCCTCTGACTCTCCTCGCTGTACTATCAGGTGTGTCCAGTGGCTGCTGCTCCATATACCTATACTGACCTTCCTCTGACTCTCCTCACTGTACTATCGGGTGTGTCCAGTGACTGCTGCTCTATATACCTATACTGACCTTCCTCTGACTCTCCTCACTGTACTATCAGGGGTGTCCAGTGACTGCTGCTCTATATACCTATACTGACCTTCCTCTGACTCTCCTCACTGTACTATCAGGTGTGTCCAGTGGCTGCTGCTCTATATACCTATACTGACCTTCCTCTGACTCTCCTCACTGTACTATCAGGTGTGTCCAGTGACTGCTGCTCTATATACCTATACTGACCTTCCTCTGACTCTCCTCGCTGTACTATCGGGTGTTTCCAGTGGCTGCTGCTTTATATACCTATACTGACCTTCCTCTGACTCTCCTCACTGTACTATCAGGTGTGTCCAGTGGCTGCTGCTCTATATACCTATACTGACCTTCCTCTGACTCTCCTCACTGTACTATCAGGTGTGTCCAGTGGCTGCTGCTCTATATACCTATACTAACCTTCCTCTGACTCTCCTCACTGTACTATCAGGTGTGTCCAGTGACTGCTGCTCTATATACCTATACTAACCTTCCTCTGACTCTCCTCACTGTACTATCCGGTGTGTCCAGTGACTGCTGCTCTATATACCTATACTGACCTTCCTCTGACTCTCCTCGCTGTACTATCAGGTGTGTCCAGTGGCTGCTGCTCTATATACCTATACTAACCTTCCTCTGACTCTCCTCACTGTACTATCAGGTGTGTCCAGTGACTGCTGCTCTATATACCTATACTAACCTTCCTCTGACTCTCCTCGCTGTACTATCAGGGGTTTCCAGTGGCTGCTGCTCCATATACCTATACTGACCTTCCTCTGACTCTCCTCACTGTACTATCAGGGGTGTCCAGTGACTGCTGCTCTATATACCTATCCTGACCTTCCTCTGACTCTCCTCGCTGTACTATCAGGTGTGTCCAGTGGCTGCTGCTCTATATACCTATACTAACCTTCCTCTGACTCTCCTCACTGTACTATCAGGGGTGTCCAGTGGCTGCTGCTCTATATACCTATACTAACCTTCCTCTGACTCTCCACACTGTACTATCCGGTGTGTCAAGTGACTGCTGCTCTATATACCTATACTAACCTTCCTCTGACTCTCCTCACTGTACTATCAGGGGTGTCCAGTGACTGCTGCTCTATATACCTATACTGACCTTCCTCTGACTCTCCTCGCTGTACTATCGGGTGTGTCCAGTGGCTGCTGCTCTATATACCTATACTGACCTTCCTCTGACTCTCCTCACTGTACTATCCGGTGTGTCCAGTGGCTGCTGCTCTATATACCTATACTGACCTTCCTCTGACTCTCCTCACTGTACTATCGGGTGTGTCCAGTGGCTGCTGCTCTATATACCTATACTGACCTTCCTCTGACTCTCCTCGCTGTACTATCAGGTGTCCAGTGGCTGCTGCTCTATATACCTATACTGACCTTCCTCTGACTCTCCTCGCTGTACTATCGGGTGTGTCCAGTGGCTGCTGCTCTATATACCTATACTAACCTTCCTCTGACTCTCCTCACTGTACTATCAGGTGTGTCCAGTGGCTGCTGCTCTATATACCTATACTAACCTTCCTCTGACTCTCCTCACTGTACTATCAGGTGTGTCCAGTGGCTGCTGCTCCATATACCTATACTGACCTTCCTCTGACTCTCCTCACTGTACTATCGGGTGTGTCCAGTGACTGCTGCTCTATATACCTATACTGACCTTCCTCTGACTCTCCTCACTGTACTATCAGGTGTGTCCAGTGGCTGCTGCTCTATATACCTATACTGACCTTCCTCTGACTCTCCTCACTGTACTATCAGGTGTCCAGTGGCTGCTGCTCCATATACCTATACTAACCTTCCTCTGACTCTCCTCACTGTACTATCAGGTGTGTCCAGTGGCTGCTGCTCTATATACCTATACTGACCTTCCTCTGACTCTCCTCACTATACTATCAGGTGTGTCCAGTGGCTGCTGCTCTATATACCTATACTGACCTTCCTCTGACTCTCCTCACTGTACTATCAGGTGTCCAGTGGCTGCTGCTCCATATACCTATACTAACCTTTCTCTGACTCTCCTCACTGTACTATCAGGTGTGTCCAGTGGCTGCTGCTCTATATACCTATACTGACCTTCCTCTGACTCTCCTCACTGTACTATCAGGTGTCCAGTGGCTGCTGCTCCATATACCTATACTAACCTTCCTCTGACTCTCCTCACTGTACTATCAGGTGTGTCCAGTGGCTGCTGCTCTATATACCTATACTGACCTTCCTCTGACTCTCCTCGCTGTACTATCAGGTGTGTCCAGTGGCTGCTGCTCCATATACCTATACTGACCTTCCTCTGACTCTCCTCACTGTACTATCGGGTGTGTCCAGTGACTGCTGCTCTATATACCTATACTGACCTTCCTCTGACTCTCCTCACTGTACTATCAGGGGTGTCCAGTGACTGCTGCTCTATATACCTATACTGACCTTCCTCTGACTCTCCTCACTGTACTATCAGGTGTGTCCAGTGGCTGCTGCTCTATATACCTATACTGACCTTCCTCTGACTCTCCTCACTGTACTATCAGGTGTGTCCAGTGACTGCTGCTCTATATACCTATACTGACCTTCCTCTGACTCTCCTCACTGTACTATCAGGTGTCCAGTGGCTGCTGCTCTATATACCTATACTGACCTTCCTCTGACTCTCCTCACTGTACTATCAGGTGTGTCCAGTGGCTGCTGCTCTATATACCTATACTGACCTTCCTCTGACTCTCCTCACTGTACTATCAGGTGTGTCCAGTGACTGCTGCTCTATATACCTATACTGACCTTCCTCTGACTCTCCTCACTGTACTATCGGGTGTGTCCAGTGGCTGCTGCTCTATATACCTATACTAACCTTCCTCTGACTCTCCTCACTGTACTATCAGGTGTGTCCAGTGACTGCTGCTCTATATACCTATACTGACCTTCCTCTGACTCTCCTCACTGTACTATCTGGTGTGTCCAGTGGCTGCTGCTCTATATACCTATACTAACCTTCCTCTGACTCTCCTCACTGTACTATCGGGTGTGTCCAGTGGCTGCTGCTCTATATACCTATACTGACCTTCCTCTGACTCTCCTCACTGTACTATCTGGTGTGTCCAGTGGCTGCTGCTCCATATACCTATACTGACCTTCCTCTTGACTCTCCTCACTGTACTATCAGGTGTGTCCAGTGGCTGCTGCTCTATATACCTATACTGACCTTCCTCTGACTCTCCTCACTATACTATCGGGTGTGTCCAGTGGCTGCTGCTCTATATACCTATACTGACCTTCCTCTGACTCTCCTCACTGTACTATGAGGTGTCCAATGACTGCTGCTCTATATACCTATACTGACCTTCCTCTGACTCTCCTCACTATACTATCGGGTGTGTCCAGTGGCTGCTGCTCTATATACCTATACTGACCTTCCTCTGACTCTCCTCACTGTACTATGAGGTGTCCAATGACTGCTGCTCTATATACCTATACTGACCTTCCTCTGACTCTCCTCGCTGTACTATCAGGTGTGTCCAGTGGCTGCTGCTCTATATACCTATACTGACCTTCCTCTGACTCTCCTCACTGTACTATCAGGTGTCCAGTGGTTGCTGCTCTATATACCTATACTGACCTTCCTCTGACTCTCCTCACTGTACTATCAGGTGTGTCCAGTGGCTGCTGCTCTATATACCTATACTAACCTTCCTCTGACTCTCCTCACTGTACTATCAGGTGTGTCCAGTGGTTGCTGCTCTATATACCTATACTGACCTTCCTCTGACTCTCCTCACTGTACTATCAGGTGTGTCCAGTGGCTGCTGCTCCATATACCTATACTGACCTTCCTCTGACTCTCCTCACTGTACTATCAGGTGTGTCCAGTGGCTGCTGCTCTATATACCTATACTGACCTTCCTCTGACTCTCCTCACTGTACTATCGGGTGTGTCCAGTGGCTGCTGCTCTATATACCTATACTGACCTTCCTCTGACTCTCCTCACTGTACTATCCGGTGGGGTGTCCTCAGTATCGCTCCTGAAGACACAATCACCTCCGTAGTACTTCCAGTCAGCATTTTAGCCGCTCAGTATCTGTCTCTGGCGCAGTGATTTATGTCATTAGGTGGAGCACATGTTGTACGAGGAGCTGCTTTATAATTGGACTCTTTGGACCTCTTGTCCGTCTGGAGACCTGTCTGTATTCTGGAGTTTCTGCTCATCCTTTCGACTTTGTTCCGCAG